>NW_026068152.1:1104881-1107001 GCF_014885135.2 Alexandromys fortis
TGATAGAACATCCCCATTGTCTCAGTGTGTGGGTGCACCCCTCGCAGTCCTGAGTTCCTTGCTCGTGCTCTCTCTCCATCTGCTCCTGATTTGGACCTTGAGATTTCAGTCCTGTGCTCCAATGTGGGTCTCTGTCTCCGTCTCCTTTCATCACCTGATGAAGGTTAATATGCAGGAGGATGCCTATATGTTTTTCTTTGTGTTCACCTTCTTATTTAGCTTCTCTAGGATCACAAATTATAGGCTCAATGTCCTTTGTTTATGGCTAGAAACCAAATATGAGTGAGTATATCCCATGTTCCTCTTTTTGAGTCTGGCTTACCTCACTCAGGATACTGTTTTCTATTTCCATCCAAAATAACTCGAGAAACTAGACCATAAAAGGCTAATCAACCCAATTATAAAATGGGGCACTGAGCGGAACAGAGACTTCTCAACAGAAGAAGTTCAAATGGCCAAAAGAAAGTTAAGGTCATGCTCAACTTCCTTAGTGATCAGAGAAATGCAAATCAAGACAACTTTAAGATACCATCTTACATCTGTCAGAATGGCTAAAATAAAAAACACCAATGCGAGCCTTTGCTGGAGAGGTTGTGGGGAAAGGGGTACACTCATCCATTGCTGGTGGGAATGAAAACTTGTGCAACCACTTTGGAAAGTGTTGAATTAGGAGCGGCAGGGCTGCGTCCCAGGCACCCGGCCGCCCGCATGGCTCGTTTATGCCCAGAAATAATTACACGGAAATTGTATTCTTTTAAACACTGTCTGGCCCGGCTAATTTTAGCTTCTTATTGGCTAGCTCTTACATATTGTTCTAACCCATTTCTAATATTTTGTGTAGCCCACGAGCTGGCTTACCAGGGAGGATCTTAACCTGTGTCTGTCTGGAGCGGGAGAATCATGGCGACTCCTCGACTCCGCTTCTTTCTCCCAGAATTCTGTTCTGTTTTCTCCACCCACCTAAGGGTTGGCCTATTAAATGCAAATGGGCCTATGGCAGTTTCTTTATTAATAAGAAATCACTCCCACATTAGGAAAGCAGTGTGGCAGTTTCTCAGGAAATTTGTGATCAACCTACCCCTGGACCCAGCAATACCACTCTTGGGAATATACCCAAGAGATGCCCTATCATATGACAAAAGCATTTGTTCAACTATGTTCATAGCAGTATTATTTGTAATAGCCAGAACCTGGAAACAACCTAGATGTCCTTCAATGGAAGAATGGATGAAGAAAGTATGAAATATATACATATTAGAGTACTACTCAGCAGTAAAAAACAAGGACTTCTTGAATTTTGCAGACATACAACTTTGGAAAGAGGATATAAAACATTTTTCCTTTCCTTTTTGCAGTGAATGAGTGTATATAATGTATTTAATAATGAAAATGTAGGACCCGGAAGTGACGATCATGACTTCAGAAAGGCCATTCTAAGTGCATAGAAGCTCACTGAGATGTACAGAGTTTGTTCCACTTGCTACCTCAGTCCAGCTGATTTTATTTGTGATTTCATTACAATAAAGTTATTCTCTTTGTTACAAAGGAAAACTATGTGTCTTATTTAGTGTTACTGTTGCTGTGATGAAACAACATGATGGAAAAGCAAATTTGGAAGGAAATGGTTTATTTTTCTTACAGTTCTGTATAATAGTTCATCATCAAAAGCACTGAGGGTAGGAACTTGAGCAGGACAGGAACCTGGAACCTCATGGATGGCACCATCCACAACGGAATGGGCCCTCCCAAAGCACTTAAGAAATGGTCTACAGCTGGAACTTTTGGACGAATTTTCTCTCAATTGAGATTCTCTGTTCAGATGACTCTAGCTTGTGCCTAGCTTCTGTCAACTTGACACAAAGCTGAACAGGATAGTAGGCAAAAGAGTAAAAACCATCAAGGTGATAAAATACACCTCAGATTTCAAAGACTCATGAAATATATACAGTATATTGTAATTATTGTATCTTGAAATGATGGTTTATAGAGGCTAGATTAAATAAAATACTTTTTATTTTATTTCTAGGGATAAGCAATCTTTTTTTTAATATAATTTTTTTATTGAAAAAAAAATTCCGCCTCCTCCCCGCCTCCCATTTCCCTCCCCTTCTCCCTTTTTT
>NW_026068152.1:1112145-1155995 GCF_014885135.2 Alexandromys fortis
CTAATTCTTCTGGAGTAGGGTGTACAATTCTTCTTATTTCGGGATCCCTGGATTCTGGTGATGTCATGTTGCCTTTCATGTTGTTGGAGGAAGTCTTGCATTGGCGCCTTCCCATCTCCTCCTTCAAATGGAGCCAGGAGAGGCCTGGTGTCTTGGTCCAGTCTTTGCTGTGACTGAGTCTCTTAATGTATCTCTTCAGTGTAGAAGCAGGGACCGTCCCATCGAGC
The DNA here is from genome assembly GCF_014885135.2 of Alexandromys fortis. NCBI lineage: Eukaryota > Metazoa > Chordata > Mammalia > Rodentia > Cricetidae > Alexandromys > Alexandromys fortis. The sequence continues at coordinate 1,112,373 of NW_026068152.1, forward strand.
TGGAATTCCTCAGCACCCAAAGATGGACGACCGTCCAGATGGAACTCCTTAGCACCTAAACAGGTCTGCCTGGTAGCCCAATGATCTGGGGACAGAAAAAGGACGGGGCAGGCAGTGTGGGATCCATGAGAGCACAGGAGCCCCTGGAGCCCAGGCTGAAGGTGTCCGGGCTCTCTTACTGGGGACCTTGAGGCTCACCGCTCTAGGTGGGTAGGCTTAGTGTGAGAGCTTCGATAAGCAATCTTTCATTGATGGAGTTGTCCAATTATTTCCATCATCATTCAATGATCATTGATAACGAGGAAACTGCATGCATTCGTGAATTAGACTTCAGTTCATATTATAGGTTCAACATTGCCAAACATTGTGAACATTGGGACAAGTTGATATTGAAATTTAATTTTTAATCCCTCATTTCTTAATTACTTGATAAGTTATATCTGTGCTTAAATAACCAGCCATTTATTAAGTCCCTATCAATTGTGTATGTTCAATAAACTAAAAAAAATCTTAGTTTATGTTAATAAAGAACCTACTAAATATGTTGCTAGATACATTCTTGGTACTCAGCAACCCAGTAATAAGATGAAACTTAGATTGGTTTTACTGGGGTACAGTATCTCTTGTTTGTATAGTTTTTGTCATTTATTTGTCATCTGTCTTCTTTGTTACTTCCTTTCTAAAGGAGTACTATCAAAACACTAATTTAAATTGTCATAATGCAAAGGCTTGACAGTCACTTGAATAATAGTCATTGTGGAAAAGAATTGAAAACAAGCAAGGAAAGGCAAATTTAACTGACTGACTACACAGACATGAACTTACTGAAGACTGACAGCTAGAACCATGACCATTTGAAATGCAAGGATTTCTGCTCTTTGCTCATTTCTTTCTGCCTTACTCAGCCTATTACCAATGTCAAAAAAAGAAAGTGATTTAATACATGTGCTCATTGTTGCAAAAGTAAGTTTCTCCCAAAGAAAAGAATTATTTTTCTTCTTGCTTCATAAGCAAAATAAACTATAAAGCAAATGAAGTTTTGGTATTATTTGCTTTTTGGGCTGAAACAAATAGGCTATCTTACTTTCCTACCATCAGAATATGAGACAGTCAAAAGTATAGCCAAAAATCTGTAGACAATTTCAAGGCTTATCCTTGAAATTTTTAATTTATTTTTAAATTTTACCACTTAACAGACATAAAACCTTTCTAAACCATGGAATCAAATTTTTAGATTACTGTATATGATGTTTCCTTTTGATTGTTCCTTGTGTTTTTGTGAAACTGGTATAAGTTCACTTCACATCCTAAGAGACACCATTACTGCTAATCTGAACTCACAGGTGGCTGCAATTTATCTATTTACTGCTCCTCAAACCTTGGGTTGATTTATTTCCTTTTGAAGGCCTTCTAATTGAAAATAAAAATGATCCATTTGGTAAATTTGAACTATATTTTTTCCTTTTGCTTATAGTTAGTGCTTTCTCATAGAACTTAAAATTAGAGTCTAACTCCTCACAATATCCCATGATGCCTTAAATTATGTAGTCTTCAGTACTTAACTGTCTGATCCAATCTCCTTCCACTCTATCTCTTGCTTGTTAAGACTGGTCCATTTTGATATTTCTGGATATTGTTGTTTTATTCAATATTTCTTTTTCAAAAATTTAAAATATTTTCATTAGTTCTTTGAGAATTTCACACAATGTGTTTGGATCACATTCACCCTTCCTTTCCCAGACCCAAATTATCTGGGATCCAACCTCCTTTCCCTTTCTAGCCAACTTCACGTTCTTTATTTTTTTTTTTTCTAACTGAGGGCAATTTGGGCCAATTGTCTGGCCTTTTTCTGGAGCATAGTCCATTTACCAGGGACTACACTTTTAGAAAAAAACTGATAATTCCTCTTCCACCAGCTGACAATTACTAAGAACTCCACAGCGAGGGGTAGATCTTCCCACTCACTTCCCATCTTCTTGCTAGGATTTGGTCTGACTTAAATTGCGCAATTCTTGTACATGCTGTCACAACTGACGTGAGTTCATATACAGGAGTTAAAGTTAGATTTTCCTGCACTGCTACTCAGCTCCCTGCTGTGTCCGGAAGATACTGCTTCCTTGTAGTCATCCATTGCTTCTGGCTCTTGTACTCTCTGATTACATATACTCTTGCTTTTCTAAGAACCTGTTTTTTTGTCTCTCTTCATAGAATCTTTGCACTGTAATCTTGAACAACATTCTTGAAATCTCAATTATAGAAAATATAATTTTGAGAAGGATGACTACTCAGACCACCTAATTTAGGCACATATTTAATCAATCACATTTGCTAATAGTAGTCATGATTCTTTCTATAAAACAGTACTTCTTTATATCTTTATTATTTGATATTATGTTACTTTCATTGCCTGTCTGTCTTCCTTAGGGTATAATCCAAAGAATAACAGACATTGCTGTTTTGCTATCAATGTTATCTTTAATACTAAAATAATCATCGTAGGTGATAAGGTCAAAAATTTATTGAGTGAGCTGATGCACTTTCAAAGGAATATATGATTTACATTGTGTGAAGTAGGAGAGAGAACTCTGGGTTCTTTCATCCATGAATTTCAAGATGCATGTAGAGAAAAATACTTTAGGCAACACTTGTTTTAAATCCCATAATACTGGGACTTGGGAGATGCTTTAATGGGTATGGATATTTTCCCCAAAGCCCGACTACTTGAGTTTGTTTCCTGGGTCCCACATGGTAGAAGTAGAGAACTGACTACTTCAAATTGTGTATAAACACACACACACACACAAACACACATAAATAAATAAATATCTATAGGAAAATATAATTTTAAATCCTGTAATTCTGAATTTTATTAAAACCCTTCTAAATCCCTTCCTTCCAATACTGAAAAATTTGCCAGTGATAGCCTTGGAAATTGAACTTTAAAATGCATCTTTTCATAGCCTCTACCATATCCTTGCCTTTACTAAGCCATTCTTTACACTCTACAGGATAATCTTTTGAAAATGTAAATGCAAAAATATTCACATGACTAATTCTGTTCAATGGAAAACATCCAAAATCATTATCTTATTTTTAGAGTCCCAGCACAATCTGGCTTTTCCCCCTCCAGACACTCTGATCCTCTTTCTGTTCTCAGAACATGCCTTGCCCTTTCTCTTATTCTAGACCTTCACATATGCTATTCTTTTAGTCTGAAACACTCTTTCCTTTGCCTTATCCCTCTTCCTAATTTAGCTTTCTTATATCAAATAAAATGTTGCTTTCCTCAAAAATGTTGCTTCTTTTACCCTCTCAACTTGTGGAAAATTTACTATATGCTTAGACAAGACCCTGTACACTTCGTAATACCCACCACTGTGAAGATACACTCCAGAATAGAGACCAGAGTATAAATACTGTGTTTACTGCTGTATCTTTAACATAGATAGTTTCTTCCACAGAATAAAGGCTCAATAATTACTTAAGTAAAATTATTTGAAGATGTGTTTAAGGTATAATCAGTCATATATGATTATATCGCTAGTTTTAATCCCCTAAAAAGAATTAATTTTAGAAAAAAAGACAGACTTTTCTTGATTTTGTGTACTACATTCCACTTTATTTTATTTTTTTAGTCTATGAAAAATCATCATTTCAACTTTTTTCAGCATAACATTTTATTAATTCTCTGGGAATTTCATATCATGCATCCTGATCATATTTGCTTTCTAGTCCTTCCATGTCTGCTCTCCCATCTTTTGACCACCCCCCAAAAAAAAGTAAAAATAAAAATAAGAATAATACAAAAGATCAAATTTATATTATCTGTATACTCACTTGATTATTCCCAAACTCTCAGTGCCCTGCCCCTTTAATAGAGCAGAGCCCTTCCCCTCCTCCACACCCACCATCGGTCATCAACTGTGTAGAATCACGCTTCACCATCCATATAACACTTTTAAAGACTTCACTTTTGTGGCTTCCTGTCTAAGCTGTTATTTTTTGGGAGGGGGTTGGGTGTAGGATTGTCAGAGAAGCCTTTCATGCCCCTCCATCTAAATAAACCCTGGGTCTACAGTCATTGATAACACAGCAAAATCATCCTCCTTGCATTTCATAGTCAGCAGCAGCAGCTATCACAGTTCTCCAGATTGTCTCTTGTGACAGCTCAGATCAAGAACATGACTCCTGGCTGCAGTGGGACCAGAGGTCAAGATTAGGCCTTCAGTGGAAGCCTAGACCTCTGACATCAACATGCTGCAAGTGGCAGTGCAAGCCTCTCAGATCATTATTGCATTATGGCTGACAGATACCAACATGGTCTCAGGTGGCAGTGCAGACCACAGATATTCACATGGCCATCATTGCTAGCATGGGCCATGGCCATCAACACAGAACCCAGCTTCAGTAGAATCATGGACCCAGACATATTCTTCTATTACAGGATGGACCCGGACATCACCATGGCCCCAGGAGTTTGTATAGGTCACCTACAGCAATCTCGTCCCTAGGGGACACCATGGCCCATGGACATAAACATGGCTTCAGGCTGCTGCATAGGCCACAGACATCCAGATGACCCTTATGGTGGTTTGAAAGAAAATGACTCCTAAAGGGAGTGACACAATTATGAGGCATGGTTTTGTTGAAGTAGGTATGACCTTGTTGGAGTAAGTGTGCTACTGTGGAGGTGGACTTTGAGGTCTTTTATATGCTCAAGCCATGCCCAATGTCTCAGACCACTTTCTGCTGCCTTTGAGGCCAGATGTAGGAATTTCAGCTACTTTTGAACACCATGTCTGCTTGAATGCTTTCATGCTTGCCACCATGGTGATAATGGACTAAACCGCTGAAACTGTAAACCATCACCTCAATTAATGTTTTCTCTAAGAGTTGTCATGGTCATGGTGTCTCTTCATAGCAATAGAAACCTTAAATAAGATAGACATTGGTATTGCTGTGATTAACCTTACTATGTTTTGGTTTGAAAGAATATTAAGCTTGGGGATGTGAATTAGAAAAGCATTTGAATGATTTAAGTGCTGCTTAATGGGCCAATCTAGTAGAAGCATGGAAGATTGTGGTGCCAAGTGTGATTTTAACTGTGTATGTCTGGATCAAGAGGTTTCAGAGGAGATAAATGTTAGTATGTGGCTTTGAGACTGGTTCTGTGATATTTTGGTGAAGAATGCAGCTGCTTTTTGCCCTTGGATGAAGAGTGTGCATGAGGCTAAAGTGAAGTGTTTTGGTTTAATTCCCTTGGCAGAGAAAATCTCCAAACAGCCTAGTATAGATTCTGTTGTGTTGTTACTAGTGCTAACTCTAATGAAGATATATGATGGAAGTTATTTGAGGAGAAAAGGAGCACCAGAAAGTAGAATTGAATCAAGTCCTGTATTCAAGGAGATAAACATGTTAAAAAATAGAATAAAGGGAGTGGTGACCTCAGAGAAAAATCTCAACCCAGCTAAGTTCCTGACTTGTGAAAAGGAATTAAAGGAAAAGCGTAGATCAGGGTATGATGGGACATACCTTTAATTGCAGTACCCAGAACATAGAAGCTGGCAGATTTCTGAGTTTGAGACCAGCCTAGTCTACAGAGCAAGTTTCAAGAAAGCCATGTTTAAGTAGTGAATAAAATCATGGAAAACAGAAAGATGGTAAAGATATAATTGAATGAGAGGACATGTTCCAGCCCCAGTTGGTTTTTGAGAAGTCCTACTGTCTATGTGTTGCTTTTATTGGTTAATGAATAAAGGAACTGTTTTGGCCTGTGACTTAGCAAAATAGAGCTAGGTGGGGAAAACTAAACTGGATGCTGGGAGAAAGAAGGCAGAGTCAGTGAGATGCCATGGAGCCCAGAGGAGAAAGACGCAAGCTGTCAACCTGAACTTTGACTGTAGGCCACAATCTTCATGGTAAAATATAAAATAATAGAAATGTGTTAATTTAATATGTAATAGCTTGCTAGAAATACGCTACAGTAATTGGCCAAGCAGTGTTTTAAATAGTATAGTTTCAGTGTGATTATTTTGGGTCTGAGCTGCCGGGTAGTTGGGAAATGAACTTGCAGCCTCTTATAAGACACAGTAAGCAGCAGATCTTGGCAGCTTCAGCCACATGGTTCTGACTTTAGAGTTAAGTATAGAAGAAAGGGGCTAAGCAATTTTCCTCCTTTAGTCATCTAAAGAAAGCAGCTAAGGCCAGGCATATATCAGGGGTATTCCTGAATGGAGACCTAGAGAAACCATTTCATGGAGCTGTGATGTTGAAGTCTGGATTGCCTTGGAGATCCCAAGATGTTAGAGCTGCCAGAGTCATGGGATACTGGCCAGGGGTGGAACCAGCCCAAGAGAGAAAGAGAGAAGTGAGTTGCAGTCAACAAAGCTGAAAAGAGTTGGAGATCAGAAGGGCATTTTGGCATCAAACATGGAGATGCACAGTTTAGAATTTGCCCATCTGGGTTTTGGTCTTGCTTTGGTCTAGCATTTCCTCATTATGCTCCCGTCCCTGTGTTTTTGAATGGTAAAGTATATCCTGTGCCATTATATGCTAGACGTATGCGATCTGCTTTTTGATTTTACAAGGAATTACAGTTAAGAGATTGCATGAATCTCTGAAGTGACATTGAATCTTAAGCTTTTTAATAAGGTTGGTACTGTTATAGAAGTATGTTGGGGACTTTTGAAGTTGGAGTAAATGCATTTTTGCCTTATGATATGACTACAAGACTTTGGGGTACCAGGGAGTGGAATATAGAGGTTTGAAAGAAAATGGTCCCCAGAAAGAGTAGCACTATTAGGAGTGTGGCTTTGGTGGAATAGATATGGCCTTGTTGGAGGAAGCATGTCACTTTGGAGGTAGGTCTTGAAGTCTCATGTGTGCTCATGTCATGCCCAGTGAGATAAAGCACTTCCTACTGCCTTTGAGTCAATATTTCTTACTCTCAGTTACTTCTCCAGCATCATATCTGCCTGTTTGCTGCCTTTCTTCCTCCCACGGCAATAAAGGACTGAACCCCTAAAAATGTAAGCAACTCCAATTAAATGATCTTCTTTTATAAAAGTTGCTGGGGTCATTCCGTCTCTTTACAGAAAACAAACCCTAACTAAGACAGTCCACCATGCTAACACAGTCCACAAAAATCAAGAAGGCCCCTGGTGAGTACTGGTCATGGCCCAGTGGCTCAGTGCAGTCTCTGCATTCACCCATAACACTTCTTATTCTAAAAATTTTACTTCTTAGAACTGTCTGGTTTTATTCTGATCATATTTCATCATTTTTAATTTGTCATTCTGGAAAGAATATAGACCACCAAAATAATATTTGCTTTTTGCTTCCCAAACTTTATTTTCTTTTTAAATATTAAAACAGAAGTTCAGCATCAAAGACAAAGCATTAAGAGGGCAGGAATGTTGTCTGCACTGCTTATATCTTTTGTTTATAGTGTGAGAACAGTGACTGACACAGTAGTGTTGATCAAAGATTAGTTAACTAGATTTTTCATCTATTATCTTTGGCCTGAAATGGAAAAAGATGCATAGATTCTTGATAGTGTCTGAATGTCTTCTGAATGTTAACAATTTTAGTTTTCAAAAGATATATTGCAAACAGTAGGGTAACACAGAATTCTCTAGGCATGTTAGATCCTGACAGTGTGGCTCATGCCTACAAGCTCATCACCACTCAAGGCCTAAGAAGGGCCATGCTTTTAAAGGTCAGTTTGGGCTAGAGAATGAATTGCAAGGCCATTCAGTGTTATGAAATCCTCTCTGAAATAAAACCCAGCAACTGTAGGCCCATTGTTTACAGATCATATTTAAGTAAAAATAATGCCTCAGTTCCTTCTGACTATGTGTTAAATAATGGAACTAAAACATTAGTGACAATTTAGGTATTTACAGTAATTAAGCATATTCATTCTTCTGTATGTTGGTGGAGTTCGTTAATTATATTTTTATCAATGACAAGTTCCACTGGAAACTGACCTAATGCCCCTATAAGAACATTTTACATGCCTACCTTCAATTGTTTGCATGCTTTAATGGATATTGACTCATATTTTAAAGTAAGAAATATACTCTTCAAATAAGAAATATTGATGGTCACGCACTTTGATACCTTAAATATAACAAATTCATTTATTCACGTGATTTTCAGTGTCTAACCCAATAAAACTACGTTTGTTTCATAGTCAATTTTTATATCCTTTTTTCAAATAAAAAGATAAATAGATAAATACTGAAAATATTGTATATCTATACTTTTAAATTATCACCTCACCATACTGAAGAACAGTGAATAGCTAAGCAGGAATATTTGATTTCAAAACATGGATGAAAATATATGAAAAAAGTTCTAGTCTGATTGGAGGGCTTAGAAGATAAAGTATTTGTTGCAAAAGCCTAATGTAAAGCCAAAAAACTGTAAGGGGGAGTACTCCACAAAGCTTTCCTCTTCTTACCACACATGTCCTGTGGCATATGCATCACCCCCCCCCATGCACTAAAATAGTTTTTACAAATTAAAAACAAAATATTTTCATACATTATAGTTTAGTCCTGGAGTTTCTTGATCATGCTATCTAGCTATCTAGACAATGCACTAAAGCTAATTAAGATATGACAAGGTTTTTAAATATAAGCTCAGCAAGCATGTATATAATTTTCAGGTTATTTTCAGGTAAACTTGGTTTCAGAATTCAAAATTGTCAAAATGTAGTCTAAACTTTGTTAGGTATTTGGCGCTCCATTTTATAATATTAAAGGTAGTTTGATTTTAAGATAATAAAAATATTATTTCAAAGAGAAATAAGTAGAACTGAGAAAGGAAACTGGCATTTAAAAAAAATAAAATTGTAATAATAGTAAACAATTCATTCCATATTCTTTAAATACTTCTCATTTTTGTAATGGGAGAGAAAAATTGCAGGAGTTCATGATAATAATGATTAGAGACAGTGAACCAAAAACTCTCATGCCTTATCTTTTTTAAGATTCAAAGGCTCTGTGGTCTGTTAGAGCAGTGACACTTTGTAAAAACATAAACATGTTTTTTCTTTGTTTGTTAAATTTTGAGTTAACAAAAATTATGTGTTTTGTTATCTAGTAAGGGAACAAACATTGGGAGAGTGGATCTTCCAAGAAAGGGAAAACAGAATGTAGTGTTATAAAGAGATCAAAAAGGAAACTAATATATGAAAATTTAAGTGGGTAAGAAAGGGAGGGCAGAGTAAAGAGGGAATATGACTAACACTAATGTCTAATTTTTGAGTTCTTTATATATTTCAGAGATCAGTCTTTTGTCTGATATGGAGTTGGTGAAGATCTTCTCCAGTAAGCTGTGTTTTTGTCTTTTTGACTGTATCCTTTGCTTTACAGAACCTTCGCAGTTTTGGGAGGTCCCATTTATTTATTGTTGCTCTAAGTGTCTGTGCTACTGGGGTATATCTAGGAAGTGGTCTCCTGTGCCCATGCATTGGAAACTACTTCCCACTTTCTTTTCTATCAGGTTCAGTGTGGTCAGATATATATTGAGGTCTTTAATCCATTTGCAATTGAGTTTGACTTTTGCGATAGACATGGATTTATTTTAATTTTAATTTTTCTACATGTTGACATCCAATCATGCTAGCACCATTTGCTGAAGATACTTTCTTTTATCCATTTTATAATTTTAGATTCTTTGTTAAAAATCATGTGTTTGTAGGTGTGTGGATTAATATACAGGTCTTAGGTTTGATTCCATTGGTCAACCTCTCTGTTTCTAGGCCAATACCAAGCTGTTTTTATTACTGTAGCTTTGTAATAGAGTTTGATGTAAGGGATGGTGATGCTTCTGGAAGTTACTTTACTGTACGGAATTGTTTTGGCTATCCTGAGTATTTTTGGTTTTCTTTTTCATATAAACTTGATTATTGTTCTTTCAAGGTCTGTGAAGAATTGTGTTGGGATATTCATGGGGATTGCATTTAATCTATAGATTGCTTTTGGTAGGATTGCCAATTTTACTATGTTGATCCTACCTATCCAGGAATATGGGAGATCTTTTCATTTTCTGGTATATTCTTCAATTTTTTTCTTCGAAGACTTAAAGAATTTTGTCAAATAGGTCTCTCACTTCTTTGGTTAGAGTTACCCCAACATATTTTGTTATTTGTGGCTATTGTGAAGGTGATATTTCTCTGATGTCCCTCTCAGCTCCTTTATCATTTGTGTGTAGGAGGGCTATTGATTTTTTTTTTTTTTTGAGTTGATCTTGTATTCTACCACATCACTGAAGGTGATCTGCTGTAGGAATTCTCTGGTAGAGATTTTGGGGTTACTTATGTACACTATCATATCATCTGCAAATAACTAAAGTTTGACTTCTTCCTTTCCAATCCGAATCCCTTTGATCTCCTTTCCTTGTCTTGTTTCTGATTTTAGTGGAATTGCTTTGAGTTTCTATCCATTTAATTTGATGTTGGCTGTCGGCTTGCTGTATATTGAATTTTATTATATTTAGATATGTTCCTTGTATCCCTGCTCTCTCCAAGACCTTTATCATGAAGGGGTGTTAGATTTTGTCAAAAGCTTTTTTGGTTGGGAGGTTTTTGATGACAGCTTCTATTTCCTTGCAGTTTATAGACATATTTAAATTGCTCACCTGGTCTTCATTTAATTTTGGTATATGATATCTATCTAAAAAATTGTCCATTTCTTTTACATTTTCCAATTTTTTGAAGTACAAGTTTTTTTCGTAGTATGACCTAATGATTCTCCGAATTTCCTCATTATCTGTTGTTATGTCCCTCCTTTCATTTCTGATTTTATTAATTTGGATGTTCTTTATCTGCCTTTTGATTAGTTTGGATAAGGGTTTGTCTAGCTTGTTGATTTTCTCAAAGAACCAGCTCTTTGTTTCATTGATTCTTTGTTTTGTTTTCTTTGTTTGTATTTTGTTGATTTCAGCCTTCAATTTGATTATTTTTTGTCTTCTACTCCTCTTGTGTGAGTCTACTTCTTTTTGTTTTAGAGCTTTTAAGTGTGCTGTTAAGTCACAAATGTGAGCTTTCTCTCTTTTCTTTATGTGGGCACTTAGTGCTATGAACTTTCCTCTTAGCACAGCTTTCATAGTGTTCCATACATTTGGATATGTCGTGCCTTCATTTTTATTGAATTCAAGAAAGTCTTTAATTTCTTTCATTATTTCTTCCTTGACCCAGGGGTGGTTCAGTAGATCACTGTTCAATTTCCATGAGTTTGTAGGTTTTCTGAGAGTAGTATTGTTGTGAAGTTTTAACTTTAATCTATGGTGATCTGATAAATCACAGGGGGTTACTCCAATTTTTTTGTATCTGTGGATATTTGTTTTGTTAGCAAGATTGTGATCTGTTTTAGAGATGGTTTCATAAGGTGCTGAGAAGAAGTTATATTCTTTTGTGTTTGGGTGGAATGTTCTATTGATATCTGTTAAGCCCATTTGAGTCATGACATCTGTTAGTTCTCTTATTTTTCTGTTATGTCTCCTTCACCTGTTTGATTTTTTTTCTTGGTTTACTTTGAGTGATTTATTAATTTCTTCCAATTTTTTGTTTGTCTTCTTCTCTATTTCTTTTAGGGAGTTTTTCATTTACTCTTTAAAGTTTCTATTATTTTCATAAAAGTTAAAGTCATTTTCTTCTACTTCTTCTGGGTTAGGATGATCAAATTTTCCTGTTGTGTGACCACTGGATTCTGGTGTTACTATATTGTTTTTTAGGTTGTTGGAAGGATTCTTACATTAGTGTCTACCCATCTATTCCTTCAAATGAGGCTGGCAGTGCCTTTGCTTCTTGATCCAATTCTTGCTGTGGCTCTCTGAGTGTTTGGGAGTTCTTCTTGGTCTGCTCTGTACTGTCAATATCTCTCTCAGAAAGCCTCTGTGGTCTCTATATGCCTGCTCTCTTGGTCTTCTCTACTGGTTTGTTCCCTTGGTGCTCCCTCTTAATCCTCTCAGTGTTGTAGCAAGCTCTTGGTCCCTCCCAAGTACCCTCAGTATTGGAGCAAGTTGTCTTTCAAAGTTCCATGGAGATTGTAGGAGGATAGGCAGGTTTGTTGATGGAGTGTGGCTAGTAGTTTGGATGGCAGCTGCGTAGGTTTGTGTTTTGGGGGAGCTTAGCAACAGGAAACTCCCTGCTGGCTGGCTAGAAAAGCCAAGAAAGTTGGGGAAGGGGCTCAGGGGTTTTGTCCCACTGGGGAGGTCCTAGAGAGTGGGTGATCTCGGATTATTCTAACTAGATCTAACCTAGGAGTCTTCTTCCCTAACAATGGCATCAATAGCAATTGAAACTCAGTAAGGGGATTATCTCAAGGAATCTCATCAATTGACAAAGGACTACAGGCAACCAATGGCTTATGAGAGAGTCAATTTCTCCCACTGATGAACCTGTTGATTGGTTATCCAATACAAAGCAGTCATCTGTGTAACCATAAAAAACACAAACACCCAAAATGAACTTAGTTGGCTACATTTATTTCACTATGTATTTCTCTCTAAATGTACTGCTTCTGTCTTTGTCTCTCTGTATACATTAAAGAAAGGAGGACCACATGAAAGGAGTTGGAAAAGGGAAAGCAAAAAGACAAAATGATGCAATTATATTTTATAAAACCAAAGGAAATTATAAAAAATAAAAATCTTAATGAAACATTAAGTGAAAAATAATACTGTCAGAAATATCTTAAGTACATCCCATGTTCCTCTTTTTGGGTCTGGCTTACCACACTCAGGATAGTGTTATCTATTTCTGTCCATTTGTATGCAAAATTCAAGAAGTCATTGTTTTTTACTGCTGAGTAGTACTCTAATATGTATATATTTCACACTTTCTTCATCCATTCTTCCATCGAAGGGCATCTTAGTTGTTTCTAGATTCTAGCTATTACAAACAATGCTGCTATGAACATAGTTGAACATATACTTTTGTTGTATGATAGGGCATCTCTTAGGTATATTCCCAAGAGTGGTATTGCTGGGTCCAGGGGTAGGTTGATCCAGAATTTCCTGAGAAACCGCCACACTGCTTTCCAAAGTGGTTGCACAAGTTTGCATTCCCACCAGCTATGGATGAGTGTACCCCTTTCTCCACAACCTATCCAGCAAAGGCTATCATTGGTGTTTTTTATTTTTGCCATTCTGACAGGTGTAAGAAGGTATCATGGGATGTACTCACTCATATATGGTTTCTAGCCATAAAGGACATTGAACCTATAATTCGTGATCCTAGAGAAGCTAAATAAGAAGGAGAACCCAAAGAAAAACATATAGGCATCCTCCTGAATATTAACCTTCATCAGGCGGTGAAAGGAGACAGAGACAGACACCCACATTGGAGCACCGGACTGAAATCTCAAGGTCCAAATCAGGAGCAGAAGGAGAGAGAGCACGAGCAAGGAACTCAGGACCGTGGGGCGTGCACCCTCACACTGAGACAATGGGGATGTTCTATGGGGAACTCACCAAGGCCAGCTGGCCCAGGTCTGAAAAATCATGGAATAAAACCGGACTTGCTGAACATAGTGGACAATGAGGACTACTAAGAACTCAAGATCAATGGCAATGGGTTTTGATCCTACTGCATGTACTGGCTTTGTGGGAGCCTAGGCAGTTTGGATGCTCACCTTACTAGACCTGGACGGAGGTAGGTGGTCCTTGGACTTCCCACAGGTCAGGGAACCCGGATTGCTCTTTGGGCTTATGAGGGAGGGGGACTTAATCGGGCGAGGGGGAGGGAAATGGGAGGCGGTGGCGGGGAGGAGGCAGAAATCTTTAATAAATAAATAAATTAAAAAAAAAGAAATATTTTAAAAATAAAAAATACACAGTTAATAACCTAAATATATGAGCATGTTTCCATCATACCAATTAGAAAATACAAAACAGAATAAAATTTAACAATGGTCATAACGAGAATACATCTTGCTAGCATTAATTATTTTTTATGAAAAAGTAATCTTCAAATAATCAATACTCAATTGAGATAGAATTTTTTAAAAATCAACCTAGAAAATGGCTACGGCAACATAATTCTGGCAAGAACATTGTGAAACTGGCACTCATATTCAGTGAAGATGAAGTGTAAATCACTAAAAATCATTTTGATGGAAACTTGGCAATGCAAAGACTTGAACAGTTTTTAACCTTATGACCTAGTAATTTCACTCACTGAAATTTACTGTATAGTAACAACCAGAAATATCTATAAAGATATATTTATAAAGACACTCTGATTATGATCCTTTTTTTGTTCTACTTATTTTTTAAGATTTCATATCCTCACTTTATTTACGTCTATTCTATCCGTCTTTTCTCTACTTCAACTTCTTTCATGTTCCTCTTCCTTTCAAATTCTTGAACCCTTCTTTAACTATTATTACTATATATGCACATGTATACATAAATATAGTCTGTTCAATTCATTTAGTGTTGATCATATACATATGTGTGTAGAAGACTCAAGGCCATTGTGCTCACAGATAAACACTAGGAAAACTAGGAATGTTAAATACACCTGGATGTTTCTTCAAAGGAAGAGATGTATAATCTATTTTCAGCCCAGCAGGCTGGGAACGGATGTAGTCAATAACCTTGTTTGTGATCTCTCTGCTATCTGTATGGCCAGACCACATTTAGTTTATCCAGACTCTTTATCTAAGTCATCTTCCCCAGAACCTTATCTTGAGACTATTTTCTCAGTCAATCTGTAGATACTTATACTTGATAAATGGGAGCAAAGTTGCTTAAATAGCCTGGTGACCTTTGTGCTCTCTATGAGTAAGGCCACACCAGTTCTTCTGCCAGACTCTTAAGATGTCACATATAGTCAATCTATAGATCCCATCTTTTTTTGTGGTTTTGTTGTTTGAGACAGAGTTTCTCTGTAGCTTTGGAGCCTATCCTGGAGCAGACTGGAGGTATGGCTCAGCCATTAAAGGCTAAGCTCACAACAAAAAATAAAAAATCCATCTTTATGGAAGAGGTCATATGTACTTTACAAAATCTTCAATATAATCATGTCTTAAATTTTGTTTTACACATGAGTTTGAGTTGTCACCAGTAACCTTTATTCCAAATTGTTCTGTCCTTAAATATGCCCACAATACAGTGCCTGGTCTCAGACTTTCAAAAGTTGAGCCAACACTCTGCCAACTGAATTGCTCTGAACTAGACTTTCTTCTTGCTTCACATGGATTGACATTCTGTTGGCTGTGGTAGTGGTCGAGATGAACTCATATGGGTACAGGGTAGATTTTTTTTTGGATTTGATGAAAATTTCAGGGTTTCATCCCTAAAGAAGGCTGATTCTTTTTCTATAAGCAGATATTAACTACCTCAAACTCTTCATGTATGGGTGGGGCCTAGTGTGATTTTCGTAATCTACATTGACATGTCAGCTGAAGTTGTCATTGTGAAGATCTTGTTCCCTAGCATATATAGAAGGAACTATCTTGCTTTAACCTTTCCAGCTCTTCTTTTTCAGTGTTCTGGGGGCCTTAGAAGTAGGGGCTGTATTGCTAATGTATCAATTGGTATGGGCATCCCATGGTCTCTTGTGCTCTGTATTTGACCAGTTGTAGATTTCTATAGTAGTCACTGTCAACTGCCAAAAGGAGTTTTTTTGATGAGGTGCCAGAATTTTACTCATCCTTCCTTATGAGGATAAGTACCTAGAACACAGAAATTATACTTGTTTATTAAAGAGGTGGTGGTATATTCTTCTCTAGGATCCATGACTTCACTAGCCATAGGAAATTATCTGGGCATAAAGTAACAGACAGAAGTTTCTTCCTGTGGAAGAGTCCTTAAGTCCAATTAGATGAGAATTAGCCTTTCCTGAGATAAATACCATTGAGGATATCTTGCTATGTTGTACAGTTTGTGCTTCATGGGCTTTATATATGGTAGGACAATGGATTGTTGTTTTTCTTAGACAACACGCATAGCATCCTCAGATGCTATGAAATCTAGTCTTCAAAGCAGAATCTTCCAGGTCATTTCTTTCCATTCTTCCAAGCTGCATGTCTGAAATATATGATGTGTTGAGCAATAGGCTCTTACCTTCAAATACTGAGAGGGTGCCAAGGGCAACATTAATAGCCTATTGCTATTATTTGGAGGTTTTCTTGATTCCCCTGAACAACAACTCAAAAGGTGGTTTCCAATGCTTGACACTAGGGTTTAGAATTTTGGAGAAGTATATCACTTAAAGTGGTATAATTTCTATCTGTCCGTTTATCTATCTATCTATCTATCTATCTATCTATCTATCTATCTATCTATCATCTATCTATCTATCTATCTATCTATCATCTATATCAAATTAGATTCTATTTTTAGTGCAACATAATAAAATGTTACATTATGGCTTTTCTCAAACATTGTTAGTTCTGAACACTGTCTCACTAGTAAGCGTGTGATATTAGCCTAATTATTCAAAAACAAGGTTTATTTAAGTAATTGTGGACTGCTGATACTATTAAAAAGTATGTTTTGTATGATAAACCAAGATTATTGCTAACTAATGGAGCTCAGGGAACCAAAAAAGTGGAGAAACTGTTAGAATCCCAGTAAATTATCTGGGAGTGAGGACTGCAGTTCTCTCTAAGAATGATACAAGCTCCACATTATACAAATTTAGGAATTCAAAGGCAAGAATGATAGATCTATTCTATATCCTTATTTGGAAAGAGCTCAAAAACTAGAAGGAGTTATCATTACTGGAAAGGTAACTAACATTCACCTATATGCTTTCATTAGAGCCCTAGACACATGCAGTATTTGCTGACAAATTGTGCTTCACAGTTCTTAAGTGAACCTAGGAAATTGCATACAGCAGGCAATATGATATGGCTGTGATAGACAAGTACATGTCTTCTTCTGAGACTCAGAAGGCTTCCATGTCACATAAAACTGACACTAGAACTCCTTGTTAGAGGATATTTTGATGTGAAGACAAGTGACCATTGCATTATCTTGTACCTGAGACTTCACCACCATAGCACTAGACTCACATGCATGACTACAGAATCCTGACAATCATTTGGGCAGATGATTCTGAGCATTGTGAATATACATATACATAATTAGGATACTAGACATCAATCTCTCACTAGTCACAAAAAAATCAATTCATACAGATTATGGACTTAAAACATAGTACAAAATTCCTCAGCAAGAGAAAGATTTAACAGAGTGGAGAGATATTTAATATAATGGGAGAAAATATTTCAAACTATGCATATTAAAGGAAACAATATCAAGATTACATTGGGAGCCTTTACACCTTGGAATCAAAAAGAAAATGGTCCAATTAAAAAATAGACAGTACATATGGGGCATTAGTTCAGTGGTAATAAGCTTCCCTAGCATGTGGAAAGCCCTCAGTTTGACCTTCAGCACCACTGCAAAAGAGGTAATAGAACAAAGTAGACATTTCTCAGAAGACCTAGAAATGACCAATAGATACGGGAAAAAGGTATTCAGAATCACATATTATTATGCAAATCAAAGCAATTTAACAGAGACATTATTTCATAGTAGTTACAGTGCTTTTAGTCAAAAAAGAGAAAACAAAAAAAATAACTAGTGTTGGTTTATAAAACGGAAAACTTATATACTGTCAGTGCACATGACAAGTAGCAGAGCAAATTTAGAAAACAACTTACTGGTTCCTCAAAAATTGATATTAAAATGATCATATGATCCAGTAATCCAATTACTGGATTTATAGCCTGTGAGGTTTAATCATGATTGTCAATTTGATTAGCTAAAAAAAATCTATAGAATAGATTCTCAGAAAGGACTAGCTGAAGAGGGACAACCATCACCCAGAGTGGGCAGCACCTGATAGCAGGTACTCAGAAGCAGAGATGCATGAGGAAAGTACAGTGCTGCTTGCTGGCCGGAGTGGATCCATCCCATTACTGCTTCTATCTTTCTTTGCTATCATAATGTTATAACACCATAGGTGGTTTATTAAGGAAAAGTTATTTTCTTCTAGTCAAAAGCTGAAATATACCCTTGGGTGGAGACGTAACATTCTAAGCTTTAGGACTACTTCTCATGATGATGGAGTCATCTTAAGCTACACTAAAGAGAGGGAGGAATATTTATCCCTTTAATAAGATAATGTACTTTTCTTCCCCTCTAACTCACCTTCAGTTAAATTGTTTACAGAATCATAGCCATGAAACTTCTCTTAGTCTGCCCGTCTTTCTGAAAAGTGTAACTTCTCTTTCTTTCCCTTTGATTTCTTTTCTATGTATGTTTTCTCTACCATATTGGGTTTCCTCACTATTTATCTAAAGCTTTCCTGTTCACAGTTTTTTTTTTTTTTAAATATGGTGTCTTGTCTGAAACGTGGATGACATCTATAGCTAAAAAAAAACTGGGCTTAACTGAAACGGCATGATTTTCATTCCTTTTATCTTCTCCCTTCAGGGACGTATAGAAATTCACAGTTTCCCTGCCCTCAGATTTTTCTTTTAAACTTTAATAAAATTGTCCTCCAACATTTTCCTCATTCCATTACAGATATAGTATATATTATATGTATTGAAATGTAATTATGTCATTTCCTCCCTTCGTTTTCCTCCCTCCTACCATTCAATAATGGAAGGTAGGAGAGATGGATGTTAAGAGACAGAAGAACAGAAAAATTTCTTCGAGATTTTTGTCTCCTAGTAATGTCAGAAAAGCTATACTCATGAATTTTCATTAATACAGGTGCCTAAAGAAGATTTGAACAAAGACAACACCCATTGAGATATCAATTGATACAAGACAAAGCTCAGGAGGCTTCAACTCTAGACAAAGAACTTCAGGCAACTTATCACTGCTGAGAACTGAAGAAATGTTTCTTTCTTTTCTTTTTTTTTTTTTAGGAAAAGCCTGAGAATTGAGTCTATTCTTAAATTGTTTTATTAGCAAGACTAAGAACTTTGATAAGGGTCCCTGATTTTCTCAGTACTGTGTGGTACGTCTGATGGACTTACCCCAAATTTCCAGCAATGATATTCTAGCTTCTTTGATATTCTAATGTGAGTTGAGGGTCAATGGCTTTCCAGGAAGTCAAAAAACCTTGAATGCCAGACTGAAGTTGCTGAGATATACAACTCTGTGGAGCAACTACTAAGTAGCCCTCAGTTCTCTCCAGAGTGCAGACAGCCATCTTTTGATTGCCTGTCCTATGATGTGTAAGTGAATCTAATAAATCCCCATAATATTTAATCATTATCTTATTTGTTTTCTTCCTCTAATTATCTCAGCTAAAATATGTCCAAAAGAAATGAATTCAAGATATTAAAGTTTTCCACCCCACCCCCCATATCTGTTCATGTTATGAGCAGCAATAGTCACAAAACCCAAGATCTGAAGTGGTCAACAGTTAATGAATGTATAAAGAAAACATGACACATATATACACACACACACACACATTTGCTTCCCCTGATCCTCGCAAGTCATCTTTCATTCCAAGTCTTTGATAACCACATAGTGTTAATTTTTCTCCCAATTATTTTCTCCCAATATTGCTTTTGGATATGGTATTTATCATAACAGCATAAGCAACTTAAAATAGTTTATGAGATTTTAAGTAGGATAATGATCCTGATTTGATTATTATGTAATGTATGCTTTAATCAAACCATCATACTATACTACATATATCTGTGTAATTGTATTCTTTAATTCACATATTTACTTATAAATATGTAATCTCAATTATTCTAAGTATTTACTTTTAAAAAGTGTGTTTGAAACATTAACATGGAAAACATGTATTGCTCAATTTTAGAACATAAACCAAAAACAGAATCTGAATTGATATAAGAACTATGTTTATGAATACATAAATATATAGAAAATACTAAAGAAAAAATGTTAATTTTCTAGTAGGATTTTAAGTAATCCTCATTTTGTTTCTTTTTTAATGCATTTTCTAAATTATTTCAAATATATCTATGATGATTTTGTTGTTTCATTTACTCCTCTGCAGTGTCTCACACAGTAGTTAAGGCTCGACTTGAACTTGCAATCTTTGTGTTTCAGTCTTCAGAGTTATTGGATTTAGACATATATTACCATATCCAAATTACTTTCTGTTATTATAAAAGTGATGATTCAGAATTGCTGAAATGAACCTCTTCTATGAATCTGTCAAAATATATATATATAAATTCATTCAGAGTCTGTCAACAACTATTCTAATTCTTTAAGATTTTGTAGGCACAAACAGAATAATACTTCAGAAACCTGAAAACCCTCAAAAATGGAAACGGTCATGCCAAATAAATGTGCTTTGTAATATAATGGTGAATGCAAATATAGGTTTGAAAAAGGTAAATTCAAAAACCAGAACATAATTACCTCTATCAGCATAGAGGGGGTAAATGAAATTCTTTAGATGTCAAACTGTTGGAGAGATAATATTTTACTAGTTCTTGGGTCTTTTGTTTTATATCTAGCTTTTCGGTTTTTATGATGCATTAAATTTTTTGAGAAGCTCCGCTTTGCCATAAGGATGGATTTGATCGTTTAGCATTGTATTATCTCGAGGAAGCCCACTAGACCATGCATTCAAGGTAATTTCATGTTATCTGGAAGTATAATTGAAGAATTGAATTTTCAATGTTAGAAGATCTCTAAAATGGTTCCTCGCATGAACCTTGGTCAACTGGATACATTCCTATTTAATAGTGCCTTTGATAGCATTCATTTAAAATCCCAGTGCCAAATTCTTGGGGGAAAGAGACCTTGAATAAAATTAGTTTCTAAAAGAACAAAGAAGGTAACATGTGCTTTATTTCTCTCTGAATTGATGACCATCTTTTAAATGTCAGATCTGCCTGCATTTAAATAACACATTCATAGAAAAATGAGCTATTTTTGCATAGGATAAAAAGTACACATGAGTGGTCATAGAACTTCCGGAGGCCAAGAACCTATTTCATCTTCTCTTTATGTTATCAGAAAGCAGGTTGAAATGCCCTTTAAAAACACTTTCACAATATTGGCAAAGAGAAAAAGCAGACAAGTGGCTTGATTAAAGTTCTAATAATTATGAGATTGAAATGTAATTTAGTTATCTGTATTTTATTTTAATTTTAGCTCTTTTAAAATAAAAGTGCATAGCTGTAGGACATAATAATTGTTTAGAGACTGAGTCACTTCCACTTACTTTCAGAACTAATTGGCACAAAAATATAGTTTAGAGATATTTATTTATCTTGACAAACAATCTTCTAGTTGCCTACAGTTTAGAGAATGCATTTTTATTTTCCTTCAGAGAATAAGAATATTAAAACCCATGATTATCATTTTAAAAAAGTAGGCAAAAAGCACATTTTCAAATCATCAAAAATTATGTGTTTTGTTTTGAAGACAAAAAGAAGCTATAGAGACAAATGCAAGAGCCATATATTTTCTTCTGGCATAGGAAAATAGAGAGGGACTCAGAGCAAGCAGGTTGCTAGAAATGAAGTATTAAAAGGTTAGATAACTTGAAGGTAACCAACAGCTCTCGCCTCTCAAATTGGACACAAGATATACACAAAACAAAGGAAGTAATACCTTGTATAGTTTGCCCCTAATCAAGCCTACTTCTCTTCGAAACATACAGAGAACACTATGGAAAGCCATAGCCAATCAAAATGCAAAGATGTGGATCCCAGTCCTAGTGGCTATATATACAAAACAATCCTGTACCTCAGGCTCAGAACATTAAGGAAGAAGGACAGAAAGAATGTAGGAGCCAGAATATCAGAGAGATTTCTGTTAAACTGTATCTCCTAGTAATGTCAGAAGCTATATCCATAAAGTTCCACCAACATAGCTGCTTAAATGTGAACAGAACATGGATGTTACCAATTGTGGTGGCTATTTTTGGTTGTCAACTTGACTATATATGGAATGAATTACAGTACAGAAATAATGAGCAAACCTATGAGACATAATTTGCTTTATATAGAGTGAGTGGTTTTGGGTCTGGGAATCACACCAATATTGAGAACAACACCACCAAAGTTAGATGAGCAGAGGCAACTTTATTCTATAACTATGTGGTACCAGAACTTCTAATTAGTTAGGGCCATGGGCATATCGGGCTCTGAGACTGTGACCCCAAATGAAGAGAGTACTTTTTAAAGCAAATGTACCAAGTAGGGAGGTCAGAGGTTATACAAGAAAATAAATTTTACAATTTGAGGTTAAGTCTTAGGTGACAGTATATTCTGATAATTTACATCTTGTGATAATATTTTACAGCTAGTAGTAAAATTTGTGATAACAAAGTATTTGTAGAAGCTTAACAGGGAGTTGGCTTACACAGGTTTACAGTTATCTTAACATAGCTCTTGACAAAAGTAGGATCTTTGTCTTAATTTTTAACCAATGTTCTTCTCATAACTGCAGAGAATATGGGAAAAGGGACATTCAACAGAAGAAGTGGAGTAAGCGGCTAATGTTTTTAAATTATTGAGGACTCCAAAAGTGGATTCATTTCTAGTCCAGATATTGAGGTAGAAAGGCAAGAGAGAGGGAAGGTATTCCCTCTCTAAGTTATGCTACTTTAGAGAACCCTCACTAATATACAAATGAACACCAAAATCTGTACAGAGAAAATCCCACAAGACCTCATGTCTACAAAAAGAACTACAGGCAACTGAAGAAGGATAGGAGCAGGAGTGGTGGTCTTCTCCAGGGAAGAGTACACTAACTGCTTATCAAGTTTCAAATATTCATCCCTAAAAACATACATGCAGTAACTTTATATAGACTCTATAAGTTTTATTAGGAATATATGTGTATATTCATATACATACATGCACGGAATAGTAATTAGTGAAAAGAAGGCCATGAATTTAGATTTCTTGGATGTTTTGTTTTAAGAATTTGTTGGATTTAATGTTTTCTTTGACCAATAAATTTATTTCTTCTATAGTATCTTCAATACTTGAGATGCTCTGTTACATTTCTTGTATTCTGTTGGTTATCCTTGTAGATTCCTGGAAATTTTCCTTGCACTATGTTCAATCTGACCTCAAAATGTTCCTGCTTTCCAGTCATCTCTTTAAGTATTTCCCCCTTCCATCTACCCAAACTTATCCCATTCCCATATACCCCCAGTCCTCCCACAGTACCTCTTTTATTTCCCCTTCCTAGGGAGACCTTAGGAACTCCTTTTTACCCTTCTCACTACTTAGTCTCTCTGGATCTGTGGATTGTTGCATGATTATCCTTTATTTACAGCTAATATCCACTTATAAGTGAGCAAATACCATGTTTATCTGTCTGGGACTGGGTTACCTCACTCAAAATGATTTTCTCTAGTAACCTCAAATTCCCTTCAGATTTCATGATACTGTTGTTTTTTTTTTAACATCTTAGTAATACTCCATTGTGTAAATGTACCATATTTTCTTTATCTGTTCTTCAGTTTCAGTACATCTACGTTGTTTCTAACTTCTGGATATTACAAATAAAGATACGATGAACATAGTTGAATAATTGTCCTTGTGGTATGATTGAGCATCCTTTGGATATACTCCTAAGAATGGTATCTTTGGGTCTTGGGATAGATCATTTCCCAAATTTCTGAGAAACCAGCATATTGTTTTAATGGAGGAGAGTCATCTGTTTTGTGTTGATTTCATTGGTTAAATAAAGAAACTGCCTTGGCCTTTTAATAGGAAAGGAAATTAGGTAGGCAGAGTAGACTGAACAGAATTCTGGGAGAAAGAAATCCGACCCAACACAGACGCAGGTTAAGATCTTCCCTGGTAAGCCACCTCGTGGTGCTACACACATTAGAAATGGGTTAAAGCAAGATGTGAGAGTTAGCCAGTAAGAGGCTAAAACTAATGGGACAGGCAGTGTTTAAAATAATACAGTCTCTGTGTAATTATTTCGGATAAAGCTAGCCATGTGGAGCTGGGCGGGAACACTGCCCACTGCTCCTTACTACATTGTTTTGCAGAGTGGTTGTATAAGTTTGTACTCTCACAGGCAATGGATGGTTGTTCCCCATCTCCACCATAAGTTGTAATTTGTGGTTTTGATCTTAGCCATTTTGATTTGCATATTCCTGATGACTAGGAATATTTGGGTGTTTCTTGGCCATTTCAGGTTTTTTAGTTGATAATTTTCTATATAGATCTTGTACCCCATTTTAAAATTGAATTATTTTTCTGATGTCTAGTTTCTTGACTTCTTTATATATTTGTGAAATCAGCCCTCTGATTGGATGTGGGGTTGGTTAACATCTTTTCTTATTCTGTAGACTGTTGTTTTATCTTTGTGATAGTAGCATTTGCCTTATAGAAGCTTTTCAGTTTCCTGAGGTCCAACTTACTATCAATCTTAGTGTCTGTGCTAGTGGTATTGTTTCAACAATTTGTGTCCTGTGCTAAAAATGTGTTCAAGGCTATCATCCATTTTCTCTTCTATAAGGTTCAGTATATCTGGATTTATGTTGAGGTCTTCTATCCACTTGGACATGAGTGTTATACGGGGTGATAGAAAATGGATCTATTTGCATTCCTTTACATGCCAAAACACAGTTATGCCAGCACTATTATTTGTAGATACTTTCTTTTTATCTTTTAAATTTTATATAATTTTGGCTTTTTTGTTGAAAATTAGGTATCTATAGTTGTGTGGATTTATTTCTGGGACTTCAAATCAATTCCATTGATCCACCTGTCTTTTTTATGCCAATGTCATGTTGCTTTTATTTCTATAGCTCTGTAGTAAAGCTTGAAATCAGAGATGATGATACCTCTGGATGTTCTTTTATTGTACAGGATTGATTTAACTATCCTAAGTTTTTTTATTTTTCCATGTGAAGTTGAGTATTGTTCTTTTAATGTCTGTAAAGAATTGTGTTGGTATTTTAGTATGGATTGTATTGAATTGGATGTTTGCAGTTACCTATGTATAATATCATATCATCTGGGAATAATGATACCTTGACTTCTTCCTTTCTGATTTTTAATGCCATTGATCTCCTTTTAGTTGCCTCTGCACTAGTTAAACTGTCAAGTATTCATTGAATAGATATGGAGAGAGTGGAAAGCCTTGTCTTATTCCTGATTTTAGTGTAATTCCTATAAGTTTCTTCCTATTTAATTTGATATTGGATATCAGCTTGATGTATATTGCTTTTATTGTATTTAGGTATGTTCCTTTTTATCTTTGATCCCCCTAAAACTTTTATCATGAATGGGTGTTGGATATAGCCAAATTCTTTTTTAGCATCCATTTAGTTAGTCTATACCTTTTTATTGGGGGAGTGACTACATTGATATTAAGAGATATCAATGATCAATGATTTTTAATTTCTGCTATATTTTGTACTTTTTATGGTGGTAGTGTCCCTGTGTGTGTGTGTCTGTGTGTGTGTGTGTGTATTTTTCTTCTGTCGGTTAAGCAGGTGTAAGATTATTTGTTGGCTATGTTTTTGTGAGTGTAATTAATCTCTTTAGGTTGGAGATTTATTTTTAGTACCTTCTGCAGGGCTGGATGTATGGATAGATATTGTTTAAATTAGACTTTTTCATTGAATATTCTTTTCTCCGTCCATGGTAGATTGAAAGTTTTGCTGGGTATAGTAGGTGGTATCTGTAGTTAGTCTCCGAGAGTTGCAGCACATTGTCCAGGCCCTTCTATCTTTGCGAGTCTCCATTGAGACGTCATATGTAATTCTAATAAGTCTACTTTTATATGTTATTTTGCCTTTCTCTCTTCCAACTTTTAACATTCTCTTGTTGATTTGTGTGTTTAATGTTTTGGTTATTATGTGATGAGGGATCTTTCTTTTCTAGTGCAATCTATTTGGTGTTCTCTAACCTTTTTGTATCTTTATAGGCTCACTCATAAGTGGATTATAGCCATAAATAAAGGACATTGAGCCTATATTTCGTGATCCTAGAGAGGCATGTCTTTCTTTAGGTTAGGAATTTTCTTCTATGATTTTGTTAAAAAATACTTTCTGTGCCTTTGTGCTTAGAATTTCTCCTTCCATTTCTGTTGTTCTTAGATTTGGTCTTTTCATAGTTTCCCAGCTTTCCTGGCTGTTTTGTGTGAGGATTTTTTTTTTTTTTTTTTTAGATTTCACATTGTCTTTGTCCAGTGTATGTATTTCTTCTGTACTGTCTTCAATGCCGAGATTCTTGGTTCTGTCGCTTGTATTCTGTTATATGTTTTGCATATGAATCCACGAATTTAGATCATTCTCTTCCGCTCTGTGAGCTTCCTTTTCACTTGAGTATTTGTTTCCTTGGCTGTACTGACACTGTTTTAGAATTATGAGTCCTATTTGTCAATTGTTGGCCTTAATTTCTGGACAAACATGATCCTATTAAGAATGTTCTTTAATCCCAGCACATAGGAGGCAGAGGCAGGGAGATCTCCATGTTCAAGGCTACCCTGTTCTACAGAGTGAGTTACATAATAGCCAAGGCTACATGGAAAAACCCTGTCTTGAAAAAACAATATACTATTATATACAGTAATACAAAGAATAGCAAGAAAACTGACAATGTAAGATAGAATGATGTTATAAAAATCTGAGAACAGTAAATGGATGAACTTAAAAAAATCATATATAATGAGACACCCCTGATGAAGAAAGATGAACTTCGCATGTTCTTTCTCATCTTCAGCTCCTATCTACAAAACTTCATGTCTAAATACATAGCCTGGAATAACTGCAGAAACCAGGATAGAAAAAGGGAACATTTACATCTTGTGGGTGTGGAGTGGGGAAACAGTAAAGAGGGTGCAAGTCATCTCTCTGGGGAAATCAACAAACAGAGGAGCTCTAATTAAGAAGGGTGTAAGTATAAATTTATATTACAATCTCAAAAAATAAAAGAAATAATTTTAAAAACTTCAAGAAATATATTGATATTTTATATTTTTGGTAACTTAAAGATAATGACTAGAAAAAAAAGAATAATAACCACATAGTATACATGTTGATGGTAAGCTATAGCCTTTCATATTTTGAAATATAAATTTAAGCATCAACAGAAAATCAACATAAACCTATTTTTTATTTTTTATTGATTTTATTGAGCTATACATTTTTCTATGTTCTTCTCCCTTTCTCTCTCCTACTTCTACCCACTCCCATGGTCCCATGCTCCCAATTTACTCAGAAGATCTTGTCCTTTTCTACTTCCCATGTAGATTAGATCAACATAAGTCTCTCTTAGGGTCCTAAGTGTTGTCTAGGTTCTCTGGGGTTGTGATTTGTAGGCTGGTTTTCTTTGCTTTATGTATGAAAGCCACTTATGAGTGGGTAAATATAATATTTGTCTGGGTCTGGGTTATCTTACTCAGTAAGATGTTTTCTAGATCCATCCATTTGCTTGCAAATTTCAAGATGTCGTTATTTTTTTCTGCTGTAAAGTACCTCATTGTGTAAATGAACCACATTTTCCTTACCCATTCTTCAGTCGAGGGGCATTTAGGTTGCTTCCAGGTTCTTGCTATGACAAACAATGCTACTGCTATGAACATAGTTGACCGCATGTCCTTGTGGTACAATTGAGCATCATTTGGGTATATAGCCAAAAGTGGTATTGCTAGGCCTTGAGGAAGGTTGTTTCCTAATTTTCTGAGAAATCGCCATACTAGTATACAAAGGGGCTGGACCAGTTTGCACTCCCACCAGCGATGAAGGAGTGTTTCCTTTACCCCACATCCTCTCCAGCATAAGTTTTCATTGGGGTTTTTGATTTGTATTTCTCTGATGATTAAGGATGTTGAGCATTTCCTTAAGTGTCTTTTAGCCATTTTAGATTCCTCTGTTGAGAGTTCTCTGTTTAGGTCTATACCCCATTTTTTTTAAATTTTTATTTATTTATTAAAGATTTCTGACTCCTCCCCACCACCGCCTCCCATTTCCCTCCCCCTATCAAGTCCCCCTCCCTCGTCAGCCCAAAGAGCAATCAAGTTTCCCTGCCCTGTGGGAAGTCCAAGGACCACCCACCTCCATCCACGTCTAGTAAGGTGAGCATCCAAACTGCCTAGGCTCCCACAAAGCCAGTTCGTGCAGTACGATCAAAAACCCATTGCCATTGTTCTTGACTTCTCAGTAGTCCTCATTGTCCACTATGTTCAGCAAGTCCGGTTTTATCCCAGGCTTTTTCAGATCCAGGCCAGCTGGCCTTGGTGAGTTCCTGATAGAACATCCCCATTGTCTCAGTGTGTGGGTCCTGAGTTCCTTGCTCGTGTGCTCTCTCCTTCTGCTCCTGATTTGGACCTTGAGATTTCAGTCCGGTGCTCCAATGTGGGTCTCTGTCTCTGTCTCCTTTCATCCCCTGATGAAGGTTAATATTCAGGAGGATGCCTATATATTTTTCTTTGGGTTCTCTTTATTTAGCTTCTCTAGGATCTACGCCATTTTTTAAAATTGGATTCTTTGTTCTACTGATGACCAATTCCCTGAGTTCTTTACGTATTTTTGAGATCAGCCCTCTGTCTCATGTGGGGTTGGGGAAGATCTTTTCCCATTCTGTAGGCTGGAGTTTTGTCTTGTTGACCATGTCCTTTGCTTTACAAAAGCTTTCGGTTTCAGGAGGTCCCATTTATTGTTTCTCTCAGTGTTAGTGCTACTGGGGCTATAGTTAGGAAGTGGTCTCCTGTACCAATGAGTTCAAATGTACTTTACATTTTCTCTTTAATGAGGTTCAGTGTGGTTGGCTTTATGTTGAAGTCTTTGATCCATTTGGATTTGAGTTTTGTATGTGGTGATAGATATGGGTCTATTTTCACTTTTCTACAATTCTATAATGGTACTTATGCCAGCACCATTTGCTGAATATGCTTTTTGTTCTATTTGATATTTTTTGCTTTTTTGTCAAAAATGAGGTGTTCAAAGGTGTGTGAATTACTATTTGTGTCTTCAATTAGAAAAAACAGACAAACAAAACTTTTGTCCATCTTTATGGCAATACCAGGCTTTTATCAGTACTGTAGCTCTGTATTAGAGTTTGAAGTCAGGGATTGTGATGCCTCCAAAAGTTCCTTTGTAAAGGATTGCTTTTGCTATAAAGTTTAGTACTTTTTTTTCGAGATCTGTGAAGGATTTTGCTGGGCATTGCATTGAATCTATAGATTGCTTTTGGTAAGACTGTCATTTTTACTATGTTAATTTCACCTATTTAAGAGCATGGGAGAACTTTCCATTTTTCGTCTTCAATTTCTTTCTTCAAAGGTTTAAAGTTCTTGTCATACATGTCTTCTATTTGTTTTGTTAGAGTAACTCCGAGATATTTTATGCTATTTGTGGCTATTGTGAAGGGTGATGTTTCTCTGATTTTTTTCTCTGACCATTTATCATCTGTGTAAAGGAGGGCTACTGATGTTTATGAGTTAATTTTATATCCTAAAACTTTGCTGAAAGTGTTTCATGAGTTGTAGAGGTTTCTTGGTAGAATTTTTGTCGCTTATGTAAACTATCTTATCATTAGCCAATAGTGAGAGTTTAACTTCTTTTCCGATTTGTATTCCCTTGGTTTCCTTTTGTTGTCTTATTGCTCTAACTAGAACCTCAAAAATTATATTGAATAAATATGGAGAGAGTGGACAACCTTGTCTTGTGCCAGATTTCAATGGGATTGCTGGGAGTTTCTCTCCATTTATTTTGATGTTGGCTGTTGGCGGGCTGTATATTTTCTTTATTATGTTTAGGTATGTTTCTTGTATTCCTGTTCTGTCCAAGACCAATCATGAAGGGATGTTGTATTTTGTCAAAGGCTTTTTCAGCATTTAATGAGGTGATCATGTGGTTTTTGTTTTTCAGTTTGTTTATATGGTGGGTTACATTGACATATTTTTGTATGTCAAACCATCCCTGCATCTCTGGGATGAAGCTGGCTTGATCATAGTGGATGAATTTTCTGATGTGTTCATGGATTCAGTTTGCCAGTATTTTATTGAATATTTTTTCATCAATGTTCATGAGTGAGAATGGAAGTTAATTCTCTTTCTTAGTAATGTCTTTATGTGGTTATGATATCAGGGTAATTGTAGCCTCTTAAAAGGAGTTTGGTAATGTTCCTTCTCTTTCTTTTGTATGGAACAATTTGAGGAGTATTGATCTTAGTTCTTCTTTGAAAATCTTGTGTAATTCTTCACTGAAACCATGTGGTCCTGGACATTTTGGTTGGGAGACTTTTGCTGACTGTTTTTATATTTCTTTAGCAGCTATAGGTCTGTTTAATTTGCTTATCTGGTCTTGATTTAATTTTGGTAAGTGATATTTATCCAGAAAGTTGACCTTTTCCTTTAAATTTTCAATTTTGTGGAGTACAGGTTTTTAAAATATGACCTAATGATTCTCTGGATTTTCTTCATGTCTGTTGTTGTATCCCCCTTTACATTTCGGATTTTGTTATTTTGAATGTTCTCTCTCTTTTTTTTTTTTTTTTTTTTTTTTTTTTTTTTTTTTTTTTTGGTTAGTTTGAATAAAGGTTTTTCTTTTTTGTTGATTTTCTAGAACTAATTCTTTTTCTCATTAATTCTCATTAATATTGTTTTCTTTGTTTCTATTTTGTTGACTTAAGCTCTCAATTTTATTATTTCATGCTCTCTAGTTCTCCTGGGTGAGTTTGTATCTTTTTGTTCTAGAGTTTTCAAATGTTCTGTTAATTCACTAGTGTGTGATTTTTCCAGCTTCTTTATGTAGGCATATAGTACTATAAACTTTCCTCTTAACTCTGCTTTCAGTGTGTCCCAGGTATTTGGGTATGCTGTGTGATCACTTTCATTGAATTTTAGGAAGTCTTCAATTCCTTCCTTCATTTCTTTCTTGGCCGATTGATGTTTCTGGTGAACATTTTTTTTTTCATTTCCACATGTTTGTGGGCGTTCTGGAATTAGTGTTGCTGTTGAATTCTAATTTTAAGCCATGGTAATCTGATAAAATACATGGAGTTATTCTATTTTTTTTTTTTTGTATCTGTTGAGGGTTTTTTGTTACCTAGTATGTGGTCAGTTTTTTAGAAGGTTTTGTTAGGTGCTGAGAAGAAGGTGTAGACAATCTTTTCTGTTTTGATGGAATGTTCTTCAGATGTTCATTTGTGTCATAGCATCTATTATTTCAATTATTTATCAGTTAATTTTCTGTCTGACAGACCCATTCAGTAGTGAGAGTGGGGTGTTGAAGTCTCCCACTATTTGTGTGTGGGGTTTAATACATAAACTTATTTTTAAGCCCTGTATTTGTATGAAGTATCCAGTTTCAAGTCAATGGAAATATTGCTATGAATAGAGGTCTTATTATGGAGACAATAATGAATTTAATCAAACTCCAAAACCTAACTTTCTACTTCTTTTGCTGTTAACAGTGATTTCAAAAGCTACATAAGGGAAAATTTGCTTTCAGAAAGCCAGATGGTCCCAAGCATAGCTCGGAGTTTGGCCTCATAGTCAGAAATTTTAGAATTATTTGTATAATTTTATTTCCTCTCCAGAATTTGAAGGACATTATGTCTATGTAGTGGGTATAGCTTACATTCAGCTCAATCAGTTCCTCTTTGAAATGAGCTTCAGTAATGGATCAGATGTTTGATAATTCAGATACTTCCTGATATATGAATTCCAAAGGCAGCTGCAGGTTTTTTTTTAAAGCGTGAATCATTGAATTTTTTTTTAAATACACAAATAACACATGAACATTTTAGGAAAACAAGAAATTAAAGATAAGTAAATCATTTTAAATCTATCCTTCCCCTTCTTGCACTAATTTTTGCTAGCCATCACTAATACAATCATATGTAACTATCTATAAATGTATGTGTACTGGCTGAGTGAGATTTATTACTAAGAATTACTATATTATAATGTTTATATCTTGTATTTATGCTTAAAATGAAGTAGTCGTAGATATTTTAGTACTTACCAAGTCCATATATTCCTTTATGCTGCTTCATAGTATTCTACTGTGTGTATGTAATGTTACTAACTTCTTTTCATAATCTTTTAGGTAGATTTAAGCAATAAAAACTTACTGGCATTAATAAATTTGTGGAAATAGCATTTTGTTATAGTGTCATAATCAGGTAAAGTTTTAAGGATTGATATTTGTCAATGTGGATTTAAAATCAGAGATTTCTTCATCTTACTTGCAAACCAAGCTTTCTAATGTTCCATATTGTACGAAATCTTTGTGTTTGTGTACGTAAAAAAAAAATCTTTAATTTGCCACATGCTGGTGATGCATACCTTTAATCCTAGCACTCAGGGAGGCAGAGGTAGCTGCATCTCTGTGAGTTTGAGTCCAGAATGGTCTATAGCGTGAGTTCCAGGACAGTCAAAGCGACAGAAAGAAACCCTGTCTCAAAAAAAGCCAAAAAATCTTTAAATTAGATTCTTACAATATGATTTCAAGAATTCTATATGATATCTTCACACAGAACAAATTGCCTCTCAGGTGAGAAACTCCAGTCATAAGAAAAAGATTGCCTTGGGTAGTAAGTCGTCATATGCACCTTTTTTTTCCGGAGAGAGATATAGTCTTCAGGGATCAGAGAGTTCAGTCTTTCAGTTTGTAAGACAAACTGCTTCTTGGAATTCACAAGCAACATTTCTCACTCTTCTACTTTGTAAGCAAAGGACAGTCAGTGCTTCTGCTTCCTGATCTACAGCGATAGAGACTAATGGAGTGGAGAATTTCCCCCCAAAAGATTATTGACTTATAATGTGTGTGCATTGTAAGGAATGTTCAAAATGATACTCTCAAATACTATTATGATTTTTACTCTTCTTAATAACTTTTGAAATTCTCCACTTATTGACATTTCACACTTGTATTTTTTGCCAATTCTTCAAATTATAGATATTATTAATATGGTACTTCATATTTTAAAAATTAAATCATTTTTGTATGTGTTTTCCATTTATATTTCTTCAATGGTTAATTTCCTTTTCATGATGCCTGTCTATTATTTTAATGAATTTCATTCTTTTTTCTTATTAATTTATATTTAACCTTACAAAATTAAAATATGGCTGTGTGTTGCAAGGATATACTTTATATACTTCTTGGTCATATATTTTAATTTTATTTTCTTGCTAAAAATTTGAAATATGATTTATATCTTTTTTTTTTTTTTTGGTTTTTCGAGACAGGGTTTTTCTGTGGTTTTGGAGCCTGTCCTGGAACTAGCTCTTGTAGACCAGGCTGGTCTCGAACTCACAGAGATCCGCCTACCTCTGCCTCCCAAGTGCTGGGATTAAAGGTATGCGCCACCACTGCCTGGCTCTGATTTATATCTTAAGGTCATGCTCAAGCTCCTTAGCAATCAGGGAAATGCAAATCAACCAACTTTGAGATACCATCTTACATCTGTCAGAATGGCTAAAATCAAAAACACCAATGATAGCCTTTGCTGGAGAGGATGTAGAGTAAGGGGAACACTTATCCATTGCTAGTAGGAATGCAAAATTGTGCAACCACTTTGGAAATCAGTATGGCTGTTTCTCAGGAAATTCGGGATCAACCTACCCCAGGATCCAGCAATACCACTCTTGGGAATATACCCAAGAGTTGCTCTATCATAGTAGAAAAGTATTTGTTCAACTATGTTCATAGCAGTATTATTTGTAATAGCCAGAACCTGGAAACAACCTAGATTCCCCTCAATGGAAAAATGGATAAAGAAAGTATGGAATATGTATGCATTAGAGTATTACTCAGCGGTAAAAAAACAATGACATATTGAATTTTGCATGCAAATGGATGGAAATAGAAAACAGTATCCTGAGTGAGGTAACCCAGACTGAAAAAGATGAATATGGTATGTACTCACTCATAAGTGGATTCTAGCCATAAATAAAGGACATTGAGCCTATAAACCATGATCCTAGAGAAGCTAAATAGGAAGGTGAACCCAAAGAAAAACATATACTTATCCTCCTGGATATTGGAAGGAGACAAGATTGCCAGGCAAAAATTGGAAACATGGGGGTTGGGGTAAGGGGAGATGGGGAGAAAAAAAGTGAGAAGGGGGGATGGGGAAAGCTTGGGGGAATGGGACGGTTGGGATGGAGGAAGGGTGGATAAGGAAGCACGGAAGTATATATCTTAATTAAGGGAGCTATTTTAGGGTTGTCAAGAGACTTGACTCTAGAGATGTCCCCAGGTGTCCATGGAGATGTCCCCAGCTAGATTCTTGGGCAGCTGAGGAGAGGGAGCCTGAAATGGCCTTATCCTATAGCCATACAGATGAATATCTTGCATATCACCATAGAACCTTCATCTGGCGATGGATGAAGCTAGAGACAGAGACCCATATTGGAGCACTGGATTGAGCTCCCAAGGTCCAAATGAAGAGAAGAAGGAGGAAGGACATGAGCAAGGAAGTCAGGACTACGAGGGGTGCGCCCATCCACTGAGACAGTGGGGCTGATCTAATGGGAGCTCACCAAGGCCAGTTGGACTGGGACTGATGGAGCATGTGATCAAACCGGACTCTCTGAACGTGGCTGATAATGAGGGCCTACTGAGAAGCCAAGGACAATGGCACTGGGTTTTGATCCTACTGCAT
Source organism: Alexandromys fortis (assembly GCF_014885135.2). Lineage (NCBI taxonomy): Eukaryota > Metazoa > Chordata > Mammalia > Rodentia > Cricetidae > Alexandromys > Alexandromys fortis. The sequence goes on from NW_026068152.1 coordinate 1,146,953, forward strand.
GAACTGGCTTTGTGTGAGCCTAGTGTGTTTGGATGCTCACCTTCCTAGACCTGGATGGAGCGGGGAGGACCTTGGACTTACCACAGGTCAGGGAACCCTGACTGCTCTTTGAACTGGAGAGGAAGAGGAAGGGGGATGGGGAAAGGGGGAGTGAAATTCCCTCCTCCAAATTATAGCAACCTTTTCACAAATACCTTTATATGTAAAAATGAGTTCAATATCATCCTGAAATATGTAATTCATCTAGTCACCAGTGATGTGTGCTATCATTATATGTCCAAATAGCTATACTTCTCTGAATGCATCAACAGTGCTTTTTCTTCTCCTTCATGTTGTACGTTCAGTGTGGTCAGATATCTTATTAGATCAGTGAGAAAATACAATATTATGAATCATGGGGGGAATGTCCAAAAAGTTTAGCCCCTCAGAGCTCTTTAAATTCATAAAAATCCACGCTCAGTGAATTTCCTTAGCAAGTTTCATGACCTAGCCGTCTGACAGCATTCAGTGAAATTAAATATCTTATCCTCTTCAGCTCTTGCCAAATATCTCATAAACTGACTATGGTTAGCGGCACAAACACAGAGGAGATTCACTGCCTCAGTCACTTCTTCCCCATGACTTTACCTTACAAAGCAGAAGCCTGGCTGACGGGTGGAAAGTATATACAGAACCTTGCCTTTATTCACTTGAATGAACTTTTGAAATGTTCTATTTTATTGCAAGTGCCTCATTTAGAGAAAATGAATCCACCTTTTATATATTAGGAGGGAAGACTTCAAATTATATTTTGGCAGGTAGCTCAATATCATTAATGTTAAAAATGTTGATATTTAATGGTGATATTGAGAAGGTCTTTAATTAAAAGATGAACTATTCCATTAATTAACGTGGAAGATTCATTATATAGCAAAAAAAAATAAAAATGAGTTAACTATCTCAGGATATGTACAAAACTAGATGGAATAAGTGCTTTGATGTGAAAAATCAAACTTAAGTGCAACTTACATGAACTATAAAACTTATGTGATAATCATTTTAGGGTACATGAACAACTTTTTAAATCATATAGAACAGTATCCCCAAAGAAAAATATTGACTATACTGTCTATATTCTTAACAATTGAGTAACAACTAAACTAGTGTAGATAGAAGAAACTTCAGAATGCTTCCCTCTAAATGGGACAACAATACCACACCTTCTACTGCAAGGCTCAGGGAGCATCATGGTAGAGGAAGTGAAATGATTGTGCTAATCAAACACAGTGGATATCTAAAGTAAAACAGTACTTTCTGGACATGGCAGGGGCAGTACAGACATGAACTTACAGTGTCTGGTAGTGCATGTGCAATGCCTATAAGAGATCAAGATAGTCAAAATCCCAGAATGTGTGTGTCTGTGTGTGGGGGGGGCATCACAAAGGAAGTCCCACCCCTAGATGATGAGCTATTGGCAGTTTTTGACATCTAGAGGAAGGAGAGTTAGTTTTCTTTAAAAGTATACAGGCCCTTAGAGGCTACCCATAACCCCTGTACATTTGGGCAGCACTAAATGAGCTCAGTAGGTTTGAACCAAAAGAGCATATGATATTGTGACAGAAAAGATGTGGCAGGGATCAAAGAAGCATTTGAGTGGAGGACATAGGGATTTGAGTTATTCAAAACACATTACATGAATGGATGAAATTCTCAAAAATAAGTGAAATAAATTGAGCAAAAGATATGCTGGGTCACAGGATATAAAAATCTGCAGATGAGTATCAAACATGTACACAGAGGCTTGTACTAATAATTTACACAGCAGTTTAATGTAAAATATGTAATGTAATCCATAAGGACAGGTGAAATTGCTCAGAGGGTACTAAAGCTGAATGTTTGAGTTAGATTCTGAGAACCCACATGGTGGAAGGAGAGAGGCAGGTATAACATTTCCTGCTGACTTCCACAAGTGTGCCATGACACACACATGCCCATACACATGTAAAACACACACACACACTACATACACTCATGATAAATGAAACATTTTTTAAAAGGTGAAATTCAAAGAGATACCATAAAAACACTAATTTCAGTAGTAAACAGCATCAAGAATGATGAACGATGATATTATCAGAGGATTTAGTGGAGCATAAAATACTATAGCCACTCTGGAAATATTTGTCATAATCTAAGAAAGTTAAATATACACATACCCCATTATGCAGCAATTCTACTCCTAGGTATTCCGTCAAGATTTTTTTTCTTGCAAAAGATAAAAATACATATTCCTAATACATCCATTTAATAGCAGTGTATTAAAAGGAAGAAAGAACACAATTCCAATATGCATAAAAATACAAGAAATAGCCAGATGCCTATCACTGAAATAATGTGTTTGGTATAAAAATGAAGACTCAGAAAATTCCATGTTCTTTTTAAAACAAAATTCAATAAACTTAAACAATATATATTTCGACCTATGAAATCATGAGATAAACATGGTTTGAAAATGCAAGGATATTATAAAATAAAAATGTAAATAATTATTGTATGTATATAGAAGTAAATAATAAGCTCGTAGAAAAACACAAAGGTAGATATAAGCTATTATAACTGTTCTGCCTCTCAAGCTAGGAAGTCAGTGAAATCAATAGAATTCATTAAATAACCAAACAATAGGATTGCAGCAAAGAGAAAAAAAGGATTTTCTTACTTGACCTAGTCTGTAGCACTGATAGTACTCTTTCTGACTATTTGCCAGAAGGGGTGGAAAAGGTTCCAAGTGACATAGATGTTCAAAGCCACTCTAAGCGATTATTTTTCCTCACTGGTAATGGAGACATGGTTCTTTTTATTAGATGGTGATTTCTGAGTATGGAGGTTCTGAATTAGCTGCAATTTATTTATGCCACTGCTTTGCCAAGCTTGTTTGTTAAACTGGCCATGGCTACTTGTATAAGAGGTGCCAGATGGAATTTTACAATAGAAAAATACCTCCCTGATAACAGAGTGGACACCTATCAGTAGCAATGGTGAGTTCTTACTCTTTAGAAAGTATGATATGATGGTTAGCTTTTTTCACATATGGGCTGCCAATTCACCTCTTTCCTTCTTCCTACATTTAATTCTGTGCTACCAACCCTTCCTTATCTTGGTTCTACATGCCTTTATAAAAAAAAGTCAGTTTTCCATAGCATGTTTCTCAAGCCAGTATATAATGTCCTACTCTTTTCTCTGTCCCCATTGTTTAATGTTGCGAATGATATAGGGTGTAATTGTGCTGTGGAAAGAGAAATATAAGAGAAATCTAGTCCCTTTCTCCATCCAGCTATTTATGTATAGATCACTAACATGCTAGAATTTTAAGGCTAACTCAAATGTTAGACAAAATCTCTTGAGTGAACAGTTCACTGACATTAGAGCAAGTGAGCTGTTAAAAATCTAATTGCATTAAAAAATGAGGAGCATGTCACAATAGGAAAAATGTCTACATTTTGACAACATAGTAGAACTTCCCAGATCTTGACATTTCTGCACAAAACCTCTTCCTAGACTGGTTCTTTCAGTTGCACGAACAAGGTTCCAAGTGTAGTAGTTGAACCCTTTGGATTAGTTAACACATTTCAAAGAACAGTTGTCATTTGAGGCATAAAAAGAAAATACTCCCTGAATTCCAAAATGAAATGGTTTTTGGTACTTTAAAAAGGAATGATATGGTGAGAGAGGAAAAACAAGGTATGGGGAGACAAAAATAATTAGTGACTGGCAAGAGATATTTAATAAGATCAAGACTTAACTAAAATAGTGATGTTTTATTAATATTTAATTCCATTCATCCAATTAATTCAGAATATATTACAAGCATTAGCTTAAAGCCCAATGAAATCTCACGTTAAAAAGGTAATTTCTACTGACAGATATTTTCTCCAGAAGACTTGTAGGTGATCTGGGTAAAATCAATGGCTAGGTAAGGTTAAAGGTTTTTTCTTCTCTTCTTTTTTTTTTTTTTTTTGTTCTGCTTGATATAGTATTGCTGAAATTTTAGTCTGTTATCATTAATTATTCATTTTCTTATGTTTAAGTCAATTAACATGAGAGTTATTTACTGTTCTTGATAATTAGATGTAGCAATTAAGACATGCTTTATAGTACAATCAAATTTTCTTTCTTAAATAACTCAGGAACACAAAACCCATGTTGGCTTTGAAGATGTAGTTTTAAGTGGGAATTCTTTGAAGCACAGTGATGGGGATATCCATTCTTCACTTACAAGAACTTACTGTAACACGTTTTATATGCCTAGTGTTTATAAATTGAATATTAAATGATTACTAAGTAAATAGTCATTGTTTTTGTGCACAATCATGGCCATTATTAGTGAACCAGACTGCTTCTGCTGTCCTTTATTAAATAATCAACTCTTACACATGTAACTCCAATTGGGTTTGGCTTTGGCTTTCCATATTTGTAAAGCAAGCAAGACTTGATGTCTGTTAATGTAATGAGAGAAAAATGAATATAATAGTAAATAATATAATAGATTGCAGAAAACATACTGCAAATTAAAGAACCCTGTACACTGTGGTCTCTTGAGGGAAACCTATATGGCCTGTTCAGTAATATTAGCTAAAATTTTGGTTTATATAAATAATGAGACTGGATTGATTGTTCAAAGCTACCACTTTTCTTTTACACATAAAAAGAACAGGCATGATTTGTTTTACTTTTAGTTAAGGATTTGACATTTCACTTCATACCCTAGTAGTGAGTAGGAACAAATAATGGAAAGATCTTAGTAAATGTCAGTGTGTTACACACAAACCTACACATAGGTTTGTGAGTTCAAAGGTGATTTAAACATATGCCTACCTTAAGTATAATTGAGAAAAACAATTATTTAAGGATAATTTAATGTCCAATACAGTAAGTATGGCAAGATTGACAGACTGTTTTCCATAAGATACTAGACCATAAGAAGTAGAATATGGATTGATAAGATAGCTCAGTAGTATGGCTATTGCTATGAATATGTGAGGCCCTGGTTTCCATCCCTAGCACCGCTAATATTAGTTAAAATAATATGCAGGGCTGTATTTATGGAACACTAAGGCCTTTTGTCAGTTATAATATTCATTACTTTCAGAACCTTGCCACACTCTGTCTCAGCAAATCCTCACATAACATTGTGAGGTGGGTATGAACACTATCTTCATTTATAGATGAAGAAACTGAAGTGTGGAGACTACTTGAGTTATAAGACCTGCATATGTCTATTTAGGGTTTATGCAGAGAGGCAAGAGAACAAGCCTGGAAATGGCAGTGTAGTTATTTGCTGAGAATTATAAATTAGAGCAGTGACAGAGAGCCAGCTGATCTAGTTTCTTCCCAATGCTAGTCAGGCCACAGATGGCTTACCAATCTGTCTTTCTTTCAATTTAACTATTCACTGTCATTTTCAAGTGACTCCCTTTCTTGGTGTCATCGAGGTCTCCAGTAGCAGATTGATTGAAACAAACAGAAACCCGATTGGATATGACTTCTGACAATTTCTAGGCACCTTATTGATGGGTTTCTTTTTCTAAAATAATACTCTCTTGGATTTTAAAATTTTTAAAAATTGTGAGACTCTCTCAAAATAGAAATCTATATAATCAGGAAGCCGGTCAACTCTGGCTACAGCGCAAAGAATGAAGACTAGATTAGCTTATGAAGAGAACATGTTCATGTAGAAATTATTTGAAAGGAGAAAATTAACAACAAAAAAGATGAAAATGAAAGACCTATATTCTAATTATTAGAAGCAGAACCTTGAGCAGATTCTAAGTAATCATACTTCTTTTTGAAAATAGTTATTTTGTTCTGATGATATTCTGTGCCTATCATTTTAGTGTTTTCAACAGTCTACTAAGTGGAAAAATAAATCTACATAATTTTATTTTTATGGTTGAGTGCATATGTTTTATTAATTGGATTTTTTATAAAAATAAAAATGCTGATATACTAAGCTGCAATATGTTATGGTAATGTTTCAGATATGTGGTGCAGAGCTGATCCATCATGCACAAGAACCCTCATTCAATATATAGGTGCCTTCCTGTCCTCCTGCAACCCTAAACAAAGAGAATAAAAGAAAATCATGATCATGAGTATCTGAAGAACTGTGGGCCAAAGGGCAAGGAACCTATATAAATGAAAACTTTCTACCCTTATTCTCTCTTAAATATTGCGTTCTATTCCAACTTCTGTTATTCCAGTACATTTTATAATGCCCTTGGCTTACCCCCACTTATCTGCAACCCCACAGAATTGATTTTAGTGGCATATTGTATTTTTTGTCTTTCCTTACTGACCTTTGTTTTAATTACTAATGGATTTTGATAACATGTCATGATGCAGTCCACTTTGAATCTCTGTTTGTAGCTTCTGAGAATCAGACAATAGCTTTCTCCTTGTATCATTCATGTCCAACTAGACTACACGTAGACCTCTTCAATTTCATTTTTAAAGGAACTTCTGGAGGCATTACCATCCCGGACTTCAAACTCTATTACAGAGCTACAGTATTGAAAACAGCTTGGTAGTGGCATAAAAACAGAGAAGTCGACCAATGAAATCGAATAGAAGACCCTGACTTTAACCCACAAACCTATGAGCACCTGATTTTCGATAAAGGAACTAAAAGTATACAATGGAAAAAAGAGAGCATTTTCAACAAATTGTGCTGGCAAAACTGGATGTCAACCTGTAGAAGAACGAAAATAGATCTGTATCTATCACCATGAACAAAATTCAAGTCCAAATGGATTAAAGACCTCAATATCAGTCCAAACACACTGAACCTGATAGAAGAGAAAGTGGGAAGTACTCTACAACACATAGGCACAGGAGACCACTTCCTACGTATAACCCCAGCAGCACAGACACTAAGGGCATCATTGAATAAATGGGACCTCCTGAGACTGAGAAGCTTCTGTAAAGCAAAGGACACTGTAACTAAAACAAAAAGGCAACCCACTGACTGGGAGAAGATCTTCACCAACCCTGCAACTGACAAAAATCTGATCTTCAAAATATATAAAGAACTCAAGAAACTAGACCGTAAAAGGCTAATCAACCCAATTATAAAATGGGGCACCGAGCTGAACAGAGAATTCTCAACAGAAGAAGTTCAAATGGCCAAACGACACTTAAGATCATGCTCAACTTCCTTAGCGATCAGGGAAATGCAAATCAAGACAACTTTAAGATACCATCTTACACCTGTCAGAATGGCTAAAATCAAAAACACCAAAGATAGCCTTTGCTGGAGAGATTGTGGAGAAAGGGGTACCCTCATCCATTGCTGGTGGGAATGCAAACTTGTGCAACCACTCTGGAAAGCAGTGTGGAGGTTTTTCAGGAAATTCGGGATCAACCTACACATGGACCCAGCAATACCACTCTTGGGAATATACCCAAGAGAGGCCTTATCATACAACAAAAGTATATGTTCTACTATGTTCATAGCAGCATTGTTTGTAATAGCCAGAACCTGGAAACAACCTAGATGACCTTCAATGGAAGAATGGATAAAGAAAGTATGGAATATATACATATTAGAGTACTACTCAGCAGTAAAAAACAATGACTTCTTGGATTTCGCATACAAATGGACGGAAATAGAAAACACTATCCTGAGTGAGGTAAGCCAGACCCAAAAAGAGGAACATGGGATGTACTCACTCATATTTGGTTTCTAGCCATAAATAAAGGACATTGAGCCTATAATTCGTGATCCTAGAGAAGCTAAATAAGAAGGTGAACCCAAAGAAAACCATATAAGCATCCTCCTGAGTATTAACCTTCATCAGGCGATGAAAGGAGACTGAGACAGAGACCAACAGTGGAGCACCAGACTGAAAACTCAAGGTCCAAATCAGGAGCAGATGGAGAGAGATCATGAGAAAGGAACTCAGGACAATGAGGACTACTGAGAACTCAAGAACAATGGCAATGGGTTTTTGATCCTACTGCACATACTGGCTTTGTGGGAGCCAAGTCTGTTTGGATGCTCACCTTACTAGACCTGGATGGAGGTGGGAGGTCCTTGGACTTCCCACAGGGCAGGGAACCCTGATTGCTCTTTGGGCTGACGAGGGAGGGGGACTTGACCAGCGGAGGGGGAGGGAAATGGGAGGCGGTGGTGGGGAGGAGTCAGAAATCTTTAATAAATAATAAAAAAATAAAATAAGTAAAAAATAAATAAAAGTTAGTCATATTATAGAATGTGATGTTGAGCTGATTCCACAAATAAAGCTTTAAGACAAGGTCATAGGTTATGGTATTGAGGCACAGGGATTCCAATCAAGCTTTTCTTATATATTTTAGCATAGTATATGAGAGACAAGTGGAGTTGTCATCTCCATTTTACCGCATAGTAGATTAATTATTCATTAGCATCAGTTTATCTTATTTGTTCTTGATCATTTCAGCTCTAGCTACTTCGTATGAAATTCATTTTTTATTATGTATTATATTTTTGGATTATAATGTAATTATAGCCTCCTCTTTTTTTTAACCTACAATGCCATCCACCTACTGCTGTTGTTCATTCTCAAATTCATGGTCTCCTTTTCTTTCATTGTTCTTACATATATAGTATTACAGATATATAAATGCAAACTGCTCTGTCAAATGTTATTTTTATTAATATATATTCAGGGCCAACCATTTGGTATTAAATAACCAATTGATGTACTCTTCTCTGGGGAAGACTTTTTCCTGCTCTCAGCAGTCCTTACTTGCTTCAAGTTATTTGTCTAAGGTTGGGGCCATGTGAGCTTCCCTTCCCACATGTCAGTATGTCTATTAATGTAGTCCTAGCTTAAGTCGTGTTTAGTCAGTCGTTTAGCTGAGACTTCAGGAGTGCAGCTTCTGAATTTGTAGGAGTTGCAGTCTCACAATAAATTCCCTGTTCCTCTCCTTTTTTTTAATATAATTTTTTTATTGAAAAAAAAGATTTCCGCCTCCTCCCCGCCTCCCATTTCCCTCCCCGTCTCCCTTTTCCCCCCTCCTCCCTCTC
>NW_026068152.1:1162311-1181105 GCF_014885135.2 Alexandromys fortis
CCGTCCAGATGGAACTCTTCAGCACCTAAACAGGGCCGCCTGGTAGCCCAGTGATCCAGGGACAGAAGGAAGGACGGGGCAGGCAGTGCAGGATCCAGGAGAACACAGGAGCCCCTGGAGCCCAGGGTGAGGGTGCCCGGCTCTCTTACTGGGGACCTTGAGGCTCACTGCTCTGGGTGGGTAACCTTAGAGTAGGAGCTTAAAGTAGGAGCTTAAAACTGTTGTTGAGCACTGGTCCTAGCATACAGCAGGGCAGGGTTGGGGGTGGGGTGTTTGTTCCTCTGCTTTTTATGAGCTTTTCTCACCCTTCTGAAATGATTGCTGAGTTTTAGGGAGAGGAGTGGTAGATGCAGCACTTGGGATTGGGCATTCCACTCTATCTTGTTCTTTGCATTTTTATCCGTTGTACTTTTCGGTCTACACCTGTTACAAAGAGAGGTCCTTGATGAAGGATGAAAGCTATGCTAATTTGTGGGTAGAAGTATAAATATTTTGAAGCTGCCTCTGCCTCCTGAGTGTTGGATAAAAGGCGTGTGCCACCACCACCTGGATATTTTTTCCAGATTTAATAGAAATTCATTAATTCCTTTTAAAGTAATAAAATACAGTTTCCAAGTATTAGGCTAGGTCAGCTTAATAATAATAATAATAAATTATATATTTGTAATATATTGATGTTATTGATAATAATAATATTTAAAACTATATTATATCTGCAAACTGTTGGTAGTGCTCATTGTATATCAATCACTGTTCAAAAATCATTAAAGAATGTTTCCCTTTAATAACTGATTAAAAACCATGTTATCATATTATATTCTCTCATTAATTTCTGGTCACTGATGGTTTTCACTTTAGTTTACATTGATAAAGGATTTATATCACTTCACTGATTCTATAGAAGAGAACTGCACTTTATATATTGTGCCACTAGCCCTGATAGTAATGAAAGAGTAAAACATAGTCATGTGCAGGATAATGCAGACCAATACGCTCAATTGAATATGGTAAAAAGTTCCATGGCCCCTACTAAAGCTTTTATTATGCTTCTTTTCTCTTTTGTTGTTAGAAATTAGATAACAACTACTTGTTTACAATTGAAGAACATAAAAGAGAGATATAATTTCAGTAATAAGCCAAAGAGTGTTCATTTGTAAGTAATTAGTTTGTTCAAATAAAATTTCTACGGTAGCTGACATTGCTCAACTAAGTGCCTAGTTATGAATTGAATTTGTGCACTAGACAAAATAATGCTGTGCCAATACTTTTGATGTTGAGTCAGAAGAAATTCTCCAAAGGTCACGACATTTCTCCATTACAGATTCTTTTTATGTTATTATTACTAAAACTGTACTTGTAAAACTGATTTTTTTTCACTTGGAAGATTTTCTTGCTCTATGTTTTATTTTTGATCAAGTGAATATAGAAAATATCTTTGTCAAAATAAGAATGATCATTCCTTGCAAAAAGAAATCATTTCGCTAAAAATAAATGTAACTGGAACCTATGTTGTATACAATAAAATTATATATGACATCAAACTCACTATGTTGGTAACTTTATAGAGTGTAAAACATAATTTATATTTAAAACACAATAATGATCTAAAATGCGAAATAAAGCATGGCAGTGGGCTTTGTTTCTGTGGCATTCCTACAGTAATTTGGGAAAAATGTCTTTCTCTTATCAAGATATTACTACTAGTTCATTACTTAGATTATTAGCCCTATACCTAACAACCCTTTATGCCTTCAGCTAATGGGAACTTTCATTTTGCTTGACAAGTCTTTGATTATGAACCATTGCAATATTTCTGACTCTTGTATCCAAAACAGAATTTATAAGTATAATAAGAAAATACCTATAAAGATGAGTCAGCAATTGAAGTAGGAGATAAATCTGTATTAATTATTCAAGGATAAGAATGACCAGAGTTGCCAGGCGGTGGTGGCGCACGCCTTTAATCCCAGCACTCCGGAGGCAGAGGCAGGCAGATCTCTGTAAGTTCGAGGCCAACCTGGTCTACAAAGGGAGATCCAGGACAGGCTCCAAAGCTACAGAGAAACCCAGTCTCGAACCCCCCCCCCAAAAAAAAATGACCAGAGTTTTCTGGGAAAATAACTGCTTTGTGTTTAAAATTATGGAATTTATACATATTTATAAATATTAACTACAGTCTAAGCAAACTTGAGTCAAGAATCTCTTTTTGAGAAAATTGTTCTGGCTTTGCAGAAATCAAATAAATTACTGAAATGAAAAGTTGTGGAATATGAGAAAAAAATATGTGTGACATATTTTGATAGAGGTGAATTATCAACAGCAGGACCAGGTTTTAAGCAGTTATATAATTGACATGACTCATTATTCCAGAGCAAGTTTTATAGGTAAAAATGCAGTAATCTAAAATTTGGATGGAAGAGCCATTACAGGCAGTGTGATGATGAAAAGAGAAAGTTAAAAGAGCAGTGGTCCTGAAAACTTACCTGTAATGAGCAATAAAATGATAGTGGATCATTATCTGTTTGTAGGAAATTCATAAACTGATATGGGGCCTAGAAAAGAAATGAGTGGAAGGCACCAGTGCACTCTGGGCACAGAAATTTAAGAACTGTTATTATGGAAAACCTGAATGTGCAGTGGGGTAAATAATAAATTAAAAAGCTGCTGATTCAGGAATGAGATCCCATCTTCCTATCAAGGAAAAGCAAATGGGTGGCTGAAGGGAGGAGTGGTGCAATTTCATAAGATTGCCTGGAGAATATAAAATTGAAGAACTCTATATGAATGGAGGTGACAGACTTCTATATAGAGGAATTAAATTATAATACCAGCACAGAACTCGAAGCTATTTTTAGTCAGATGTAGCAAGGGGCTACATAGTGCACCTGCACCAGTTCTGGGAGGAAATATTTGCACATAAACCCACAAGTGAAAAATTTTAGTTGGCAATCAGTGCAACAAATTATCTTATCTCTGTAACTGCATGCTGTTTAGGGGACAAGCACACTTTCTGAGGAGTCCTTTGGAAACTGTCCTCTGTATACCCCATGAGTCAGAAGTAGCACTCTCTACCTGCTTTAGTTCTCTCATCTACAGTTCTGCTCATCCTTAACTGAGAACTTAGATTTTATGATTAGAGAGAGCCAAGGCAGTTGGGAACTATTCTGAATTTGAAAAAAGCAAGAATGCTTCAATTAATGGAATGCTGGCAAGCTACCTCTGCAGCGCACACTTGACTCCTACGTGGCTTTTATTCGTGCATGCACACTCGTGCATAGGATTTCTTTCACCTTTTAAAGAGAGGGTGATCACACTTTTATAATGACACAATGTCTCTGAAGAGAAGTCAGTATGTGTTACATTTAGTAGTTTAATTCAGTGGTAACAGAGGGAGCTCTGCAATATAATTTCAGAAACAAAGATGAACTACTGACATATTTGGTGAAGACAAGTCCAATTTCAAAACCAAATAGTCTCTCTCCCAATGTGTGGCAGATCTAATTAAATTTAAGTCTAATATTATGGAGGGAGGGAAAACTGCTTTTCATGCTTGATATACGTGTTGAGAGAGCAAGGAATGGAGAACACATTCTAATTCCTACTATGACGAAAACAGTAACTGAGTAGGTTAAATTAGAAAGAGTTGAAACTTGCATTCCATTTCCTTTCAGTTGTGTAATGACATTATTTCTTGGTACTTAGCCAAATACAGGGAAGCTACTAGATAGAGAATTGTAGAATACGTAATCATATAACAATATTAGAATTCATAGTTCTTCCCTTCTTAATTGCTTTATTGTTTCGCTTCTTTGCAAGAGTATAATGTGAAGAAAGTAGAAATTTCCAGGAAATAGGTTAAGAATAATATTTCTAATTAGATTATAAGTTTTAGTATTAAAACATTAAGCAAATGGTATCCTTTTACAACCATTTGTATCTTGGAAATGAACTAGGGAGTTTTGAGAAGCAATTAATTGGGGCATGAAAAAAATGCACCTGTCTAGTGTCATTCTTGTCTTCTTTCAGTGAGGTGTGTTTTCTATTGTTTTGTAGGGATGCCAGTTCAGTTCTTAGGTATATCTACAGGCACAAACTCTGTCCTAAATTCCAAGCAATGATTTAACTTACATTTCCAAATAAAAGGCTTATCGACCTTACTGAATGCATTTAGAGAGATATGAAATGGATACTTCAGAACTTAGCTAGTGGAAATGTCTAAGTCATAGATGTTTAAATAGACTCTCCTTAATATGAATCTGTCTTTGATTGGAATCCTTTGAGTGGCTTTATCATTTAAAAAGGAAAACGTTAACAAATGTACAAATGCATGGCAAAGAGGGTACAGGCAAAACTCAGCTTGCACAGGAAGCAAAGTAAGAAGAAAGAGAGGCCTAAAAATTCTATAATAAAGAAAATAAAAAGATTAGGCTTGCACAGCACAGATCAATGGAAACAATAAGCTTTGCTTTTCGTTTAGTTTTTATATCAGAGCCTTTATTAAAAATGAAAAAATAACAAATCTCAGAAGTTATATATCACATAGGAGGAATTGAGCCTGAGGGAAAGGAAATTTTCAAATCAATTAGCAACCTAATATCAGGGCAGATTTCCCCAATTATTGAAGAGTGTGCAAGTTCTTGAAATTGCAAGGCCATAGATGGGTGTCCTCAATCACTGAACAATATTAGTTACTAATCTCTGAATTTCTGACATTTTTCTGTAAGTTGTTTCCATACTAAAGTGGCATCTCTGCCACTGATCTTCTATTTTACATAAGTTGTTCTCATCTTTTTGTTGTATTAGTCTTTGAAAATCACAGTGTTTTATGATAGGGAATGCTCCGAAAGGCAACTTGCAGAATGATTGCTGTATAAAAGGGCTAAGCTTGAAATAATGCCGATTAATGCCACTGATTTTGCAGAAATCTCTCCACTTTGTTCTGTACACATTTGCTTTTTGAATTCATTCCACTAGGAATTTTGTCTCTAGCTTTGGTGTTCTAATCTTCTGTTATCAGTTTGACACTGCATGTTCCTGACTTTGACAAAAATTGCTGAAAGTCACAAGAAAGCTTGTCTTTTGGGCTGCCTTAATGGGATTGTGGTGTGTCAGTTAGCAGGAAGAATGATTATGTTGAGAGAGTGGAGGAATATTTTAACTATTTAAATACATACAGTGAAAGAAAATGATACTTGACAAAGATGAAAGTATCTTGAAGTTGATTTCTAGTTTTTGTTTTAATTTTAGGAACATATAATAATATTTTATTTGTAATCTAACAAATAAAGCTTTTCTGAAATTCAGAATGCAGAGCTAAGCCACTAGTTATTCATAGAGGCCAGGCAGTGGTGGCACACACCTTTAATGCTAGCACTCACGAGACAGAGGCAGACAATTTTCAAAAGTAAGAATTTGTAAATATTATAAAAAGAAAACCTCTCAATTCTATGCATTAGTTTCTGCATTCACTTAATTATAAGATCACTATTGCTTATTAAGACAACAGATATTTTAATGAATGTATTAATTGCAATTGTAGTGGCTACTCTTATGTGCTAGTGACACAAGATGTATTTTTATCTTTTAAAAACCACCATCTCAGCAATAGAAAAACATACTATTACACTTTTGACAATTGTTTGCTTATTAGTGTCTAACATTCTTTTCTAAAATCTCAAGAGGTATGAGAATAATAGAAATATAATTTATGAAATAATGTAAAGTTCACAAAATTGTGGAAACTTATGACAGTGTCTAATTTTGAAAGAATGCCAGCATGTCATGAAACAGTTGTTTAATTTGAAGAAGTTTTATATTTTTAGTGACCTTGCATTTTTCAGAGATCCATAAAAAATAAAGCTAATTTCAACTTCTTAGAAGTTACAGGTTTCTTTTATCAATACATTTGAATCCTAGCAATTTGATGATAAGTATTTATGCATGTGCAAACATCAATTTTCTTTCTTTCTTAAGATCAGACATAAACTATTGCCAATCCTTTTTTCATTTTGGATAGATCATATATTCTAGTTACAGAATGAGTTAAATCATTTAAAAATACTTCTCTGTCAAGATAAATTCCAAGATCAGTTAAATGTCAAGAAAACTTTAGATATCTTAAACAAATGTAGGAAGTGATAGAAATTTTATAAATTAAGCAAGATAATGAAAAATTTATATCTTAGTTTACTGGTGTCTTTTTTAATCTTTATACACAGTGTTATATACTATTCAGGTATTATGCTCCCAAGGAATATTGGCTGGCGTTTACTCTTTGAAGAAAGATCCTGAGAAAAGTAGCCTCTTAACAGAGAAGTTGTACAATATTATTTTTATGAATCAGTATTTAAAGTTAAAAATACTTTAATGTATTTCACAATTTTGATTAGTTTATAAAAACAATTTTGAAAACTTTAATATTCTTTGAATAGTCTTGAGTTTTCTGAAGAGTTTTTCTTTGAAATTATGTGTCAGGTGTCATTACATGTGTTGGTTATCAGCAGGTAAATTTGAAAAGTAATCTTTTGAACACTAAAGTTTACAAACTAAAGGCAACATTCAGGAAATATGAGACACAATAAAAAGACCAAACATAAGAATAATAGAAATGGAAGAAGGAGAAGAGTCACAGCTCAAAGGCCCAGAAAATATTTTTAACAAAATAATGGAAGAAAACTTTCCCAACATAAAGAAAGATATTCCTTTGAATATTCAAGAAGCATACAGAACACCAAACAGAGTGGACCAAAGAAACACATACCCTTGCCATATAATAATCAAAACACAGAATATACAGGTGAAAGAAAGAATATTAAGAGCTGCAAAGGAAAAAGGCCAAGTAACTTATAAAGGTAAACCGATCAGACTTCCCCTGACTTCTCTTTGGAAACCATGAAAGCCAGAAGGTCCTGGATAGAGGTACTGCAGAAGCTAAGAGACCATGGATGCAAACTCAAACTACTATACCCAGCCAAACTATCGTTCACTATCAATGGAGAAAACATGACATTCCAGGATAAGAGCAAATTTAAACAATATGTAGCCACAAATCCAGCCCTACAGAAGGTAATAGAAGGAAAATCACAACCCAAGGAATCCAACATTGCCAACACTGCCTACAACAACTCAGGCATCTAGCAACCCTTCACCAACACAACTCAAAGAAGGGAGACACACAAACTCTAATACCAAAAACAATAAGAATAACTGGAATAAACAACCACTGGTCATTAATATCACTTAATATTAATGGTCTCAATTCACCTATAAAAAGGCACAGGCTAAGAGATTGGATACGAAAACAGGATCCAACATTCTGCTGTTTGCAAGAAACACATCTCAACCACAAAGACAGGCATCTACTCAGAGTAAAAGGTTGGGAAAAGGTCTTTCAAGCAAATGGTCCTAAGAAAAAAGCAGGTGTGGCCGTACTAATTTCCAACAAAACGGACTTCAAACTAAAATCAATCAGAAGAGATCGAGAAGGACACTTTATACTCATAACAGGAACAATTCATCAGGATGACATCTCAATTCTGAATATCTATGCCCCTAATATAAAAGCACCCACTTATATAAAAGAAATATTACTAGAACTCAAGGCAGACATCAAACCACACACACTAATAGTAGGAGACTTCAACACACCTCTCTCTCCAATGGACAGGTCAATCAGACAGAAACCTAATAGAGAATTAAGAGAATTACTGGAGGTAATGAAACAAATGGACTTAACAGACATCTATAGAACACTCCACCCAAATAGGAAAGAATATACCTTCTTCTCTGCAGCTCATGGAACCTTCTCAAAAATTGACCATATACTCGGAAACAAAGGAAGCCTCCACAGATACAAAAGAATATCAGTGTCCACCTGTGTCTTATCAGATCACCACGGATTAAAGTTAGAAGGCAACAACAATGCTGCCCCCAGAAAGCCGACAAACTCATGGAAACTGAACAATCAACTACTGAACCACACCTGGGTGAAGGAAGAAATTAAGAAGGAAATTAAAGTCTTCCTTGAATTTAATGAAAATAAAGAGACAACATACTCAAACCTATGGGACACGATGAAAGCAGTGCTAAGAGGAAAGTTCATAGCACTAAGTGCCCACTTAAAGAAAACGGAGAAAGCATACATTGGGGACTTAACAGCACACCTGAAAGCTTTAGAAAAAAAAGAAGCAGATGTGCCCAGAAGGAGTAGAAGACTGGAAATAATCAAACTGAGGGCAGAAATCAACAAAATAGAAACACAGAAAACAGTCCAAAGAATCAATGAAACAAAAAGTTGGTTCTTGGAGAAAATCAACAAGATAGACAAACCCCTATCCAAACTAATTAAACAACAGAGGGAGAACACGCAAATAAATAAGATCAGAAATGAAAAGGGGGACATAACCACAGACACAGAGGAAATTCAGAGAATCATTAGATCTTACTACAGGAGCCTGTATGCCACAAAACTGGAAAATACAAAAGAAATGGACATCTTTTTAGATAAGTACCATATACCAAAGCTAAACCAAGACCAGGTGAAAGATCTAAATAGACCTGTTAGTCGCGAAGAACTTGAAGCAGTTATCAAAAATCTGCCCTCTAAAAAAAGCCCAGGACCAGATGGTTTCAATGCAGAATTCTACCAGAACTTCCAAGAAGAGCTAATACCTATTCTCCTTAATGTATTTCACAGTATAGAAACAGAAAAGTCATTGCCAAATTCCTTTTATGAAGCTACAGTTACCCTGATACCAAAACCACACAAAGACCCAACCAAGAAAGAGAACTACAGGCCTATCTCACTCATGAATATCGACGCAAAAATTCTTAATAAAATACTGGCAAACCGAATTCAAGAACACATTAGAAAAATTATCCATTATGATCAAGTAGGCTTCATCCCAGAGATGCAGGGCTGGTTCAACATACGCAAATCTATCAATGTAATCCACCATATAAATAAAATGAAAGAAAAAAACCATATGATCATTTCATTAGATGCTGAAAAAGCATTCGACAAAATCCAACACCCCTTTATGATAAAGGTATTGGAGAGACTAGGGATACAAGGGTCATACCTAAATATAATAAAAGCTATTTACAGCAAACCGACAGCTAACATTAAATTAAACGGAGAAAAACTCAAAGCCATCCCACTAAAATCAGGAACAAGACAAGGATGTCCACTCTCTCCATACCTCTTCAATATAGTGCTTGAAGTTCTAGCAATAGCAATAAGACAACATAAGGGGATCAAAGGGATTCGTATTGGAAAGGAAGAAGTTAAGCTTTCGTTATTTGCAGATGATATGATAGTATACATAAGCGACCCCAAAAACTCTACCAAAGAACTCCTACAGCTGATAAACACCTTCAGTAATGTGGCAGGATACAAGATCAACTCGAAAAAATCAGTTGCCTTCCTATACAGTAAGGATAAGGAAACAGAGAGGGAAATCAGAGAAGCATCACCTTTCATGATAGCCACAAAGAGCATAAAATATCTTGGGGTAACCCTGACCAAGGAAGTGAAAGATCTATATGACAAGAACTTTAAGACTTTGAAGAACGAAATAGAAGAAGACACCAGAAAATGGAAGGATCTCCCTTGCTCTTGGATTGGGAGGATCAACATAGTAAAAATGGCAATTCTTCCAAAAGCAATATATAGATTCAATGCAATCCCCATCAAAATCCCATCAAAATTCTTCACAGATCTGGAGAAGACAATAATCAACTTTATATGGAAAAATAAAAAACCCAGGATAGCCAAAACAATCTTATACAATAAAGGAACGTCTGGAGGCATTACCATCCCTGACTTCAAACTCTATTACAGAGCTACAGTATTAAAAACAGCTTGGTATTGGCATAAAAACAGAGAAGTCGACCAATGGAACCGTATAGAAGACCCTGACTTTAATCCACAAACCTATGAGCAACTGATTTTCGATAAAGGAGCTAAAACTATACAATGGAAAAAAGAGAGCATCTTCAACAAATTGTGCTGGCAAAACTGGATTTCAATCTGTACAAAAATGAAAATAGATCCATGTCTGTCACCATGCACAAAACTCAAGTCCAAGTGGATTAAAGACCTCAATATCAGTCTGAACACACTGAACCTGATAGGAGAGAAAGTGGGAACTACACTACAACAAGTGGGCACAGGAGACCGCTTCCTACGTATAACATCAGCAGCACAGACAGTAAGGGCCTCATTGAATAAATGGGACCTCATGAGACTGAGAAGCTTCTGTAAAGCAAAGGACACTGTCGCTAAGACAGAAAGGCAACCCACTGACTGGGAGAAGATCTTCACCAACCCCGCAACTGACAAAGGTCTGATCTCCAAAATATATAAAGAACTTAAGAAACTAGACTGTAAAAGGCTAATCAACCCAATTATAAAATGGGGCACTGAGCTGAACAGAGATCTCTCAACAGAAGAAGTTCAAATGGCCAAAAGACACCTAAGGTCATGCTCAACTTCCTTAGCGATCAGGGAAATGCAAATCAAGACAACTTTAAGATACCATCTTACACCTGTCAGAATGGCTAAAATCAAAAACACCAATGATAGCCTATGCTGGAGAGGTTGTGGAGAAAGGGGTACACTTATCCATTGCTGGTGGGAATGCAAACTTGTACAACCACTCTGGAAAGCAGTGTGGCGGTTTCTCAGAAAATTCGGGATCAACCTACCCATGGACCCAGCAATACCACTCTTGGGAATATACCCAAGAGAGGCCTTATCATACAACAAAAATATATGCTCTACTATGTTCATAGCAGCATTGTTTGTAATAGCCAGAACCTGGAAACAACCTAGATGCCCTTCAATTGAAGAATGGATGAAGAAAGTATGGAATATATACATATTAGAGTACTACTCAGCAGTAAAAAACAAGGACTTCTTGAAGTTTGCAGGCAAATGGATGGAAATAGAAAACACTATCCTGAGTGAGGTAAGCCAGACCCAAAAAGAGGAACATGGGATGTACTCACTCATATTTGGTTTCTAGCCATAAATAAAGGACATTGAGCCTATAATTCGGGTTCTTAGAGAAGCTAAATAAGAAGGAGAACCCAAAGAAAAACATATAGGCATCCTCCTGAACATTAACCTTCATCAGGGGATGAAAGGAGACAAGAGACAGAGACAGAGACCCACAGTGGAGCACCAGACTGAAATCTCAAGGTCCAAATCAGAAGCAGAAGGAGAGAGAGCACGAGCAAGGAACTCAGGACCGCGAGGGGGGCACCCACACACTGAGACAATGGGGATGTTCTATAGGGAACTCACCAAGGCCAGCTGGGCTGGGTCTGAAAAAGCCTGGGTTAAAACCTGTCTCGCTGAACATAGCGGACAATGAGGACTACTGAGACCTCAAGAACAATGGCAATGGCTTTTTGATCCTACTGCACCTATTGGTTTTGTGGGAGCCTAGGCAGTTTGGATGCTCACCTCACTAGACCTGGATGGAGGTGGGTGGTCCTTGGACTTCCCACAGGGCAGGGAACCCTGATTGCTCTTTATTCTGACGAGGGGGGGAGGGGAGGTGGCTGTGGGGAAGAGACAGAAATCTTTAATAAATAAATAAAAAGTACAATATTATACTTTTCACTCACTATATTCTATATTTTGGGGAGATAGGTTATTCGTAAATGGCTTCTAAACAGCAGAGGAAAAATTCAGCAGAGTAAAATAACAATGTAAAATTGGTAGGAAAATGCTAATTTTCTTCTATCAAAGAAAATATATAAATATCTCAAAATATATAAGAACAAAATTAATTTAATAAAAAAGCAATAAGTGATGAGAATAGGTGCTTCTCAAAAACATGAATAATAAATATATAGAAATTGCTTAATTTTATTAGTTATCAAGGAACTAGAAGTCAAAGGTACTATGAGGTTTTACTTCACCCCAGTTAGAATTGCTATTATAAAAAATATGCAAATGCTGGTGAGAATTAGAAAAAAGGAAATCTCATACACTTGGAATAAAAATAAAAATTATTCACACCATAATGAAGAAGTTCTTCAAATAACTAGAAATAGAGCTACTAAATGATCCTGGTATCCTATTTGTTAGTATGTATTCCAAAGAAATCAAATAAGAATATCAGATACACATATCTGTTGATTAGTGTGCTTTTCATAATAGCTAAAATATAAAATTAATCTAGGTAATTATAAATTATGTGCAACAATAAGTAGCAAACATTGAAATAAAACACTACTCTAGTTCAGAAATTAACACTCTCTTGATTTATTGTCCTACGTTTCTACTTATTGAATAGTACTATGTACCTGATATTAACAAATTATAAAATAAAGAAAGTGTGTAGTTATTCACACTATAATATTATTAAGTCATGAATAGAAATTAAATCCTATAATTTTAACAAAATTGATGGACCTGAAATACATGTTTGTAGTGATGTTTCATTTGTATTTTAATAAATAAAGCTTGCCTGAAGATCAGAAAGTAAATCAGTCCCACTGGTCAGCCTTACTGACCGGGCACTGGTGATACACACTTTTAATCCCAGTAGCCACATTAGTTTGAAATAGAAACCAGGCAGTAGTAGTGCACGCCTTTAATCCCAGTTTTAGAGAGGAATATAAAACAGGAGAAGACAGTTCTCAGACACAGTCTCATTCTGGGGATTCCTGGAGGCAGGATAGCCATTTTAGACTGAGGTAGAGGTAAGAGCAAGTGGCGAACATTTTTGCTTTTTCTCACCTTTAGGTTGAACCCCAATATCTATCTCTAGGTTTTTATTTATTATGGTGCACATGTTAAGTGAAATAAATCAGACATAGAAAGATATGTATCAATGCTCATTCCACATATGATGCCAAAAATATTTTAGTTCCTTTAGCAATAAGCTACCACCAACTTCTGATAGTCTATCAAGGGCAATGGCAGTAGTTTATATTATTCTGGGAATCTCTTAGGCAGCTCTGACGAACAACATGAATGGAGTTTCCTTTGTCTCATAATTGGGTTTTTGTTAGTCTATGGCTCTTGGAGGAACATTATCACTACAAATGGTGAAACTTCACCCAAATTATAGGCTCAAATATTTACATGCTTGGTCATCAGTGAGTTGTGTCATGTGATAGGAATTAGGAGGTGTGACCTTGTTGTGTGTGTGGCCTTGGTGGAAAAAATATGTCACTGGAGGTGGGCATTGGGATTTCAAATGCTCATGTCAGGCACAATGTCTCTCTCTTTTTGTTGTGGGCATAATTGCCTACATGCCACCACCATGCTTGCTACCATGATGAATGGTAAGCCAGCATCCAATTAGAAGCTTTCTATGATAACATTTCTAGTTGTAGTCACAGTGTCTCTTCACATCAAAATAACAGTGAGTAAAACACCTAGATATAAATCAATGCATCTAAATCTTTGAGGGTTTGTAAACCCTATGGTTCAAGAAATTTATCTTCAGCTGGTGATATGTCTCCGTAGTTAAAGTCCTAGCCATATTAACCTGATAACCAGTGTTTTATGTCTTTAACGTATACAAAGGATAGAACAAACTCCACAAACTTAGCCTCTGACTTCCACATTAACATAATGGAGTGTGAGTACATGTACACACACACACGCACGCACGCACACACACCCACACCATACTATGCATACAAAAACAATAAGTAGAACAAAACAGAAATTTAGTTCAGGTTAAGTTCTTTTGGTTCAGATAAGTATGTGTCAGAGATTCATGAATTAAAGGCTTAGAACCCAGGCTGTTCCATTATTGGGAGATGGTGAAATAGTTAATGCATAGCGGGATGTCTCATGGTCAAGGTATGTCCCTAAAGGAGATGATAAAACAATGACCTTTTCTGTCCCTCTACCATATTCTAGCTGTGTGGTGATTTTTTTCTTATTCTCTGACCATAAATAATGAGAAGCCTCACCTCAAACCCAAAACAACAGAGTCAACTGAATTCCCATGCAATGCAGATTCATTTTCTCTTTTTCCTGGTGCTTTATTACTTAGTCTCTTCCCAGAGTAGACAGTATTTTATGTATTACTCTGGTGACAAAGACCTTAGATATCTATGCAACTGTCAATTATTCTGGACATCAACAAAATACAATAAAAAAGTTTTTGCACCATTATGAAAACTGTTATCAGGGTAAAAATCCCACTTTAATAATACAGAATTGTGAAGAGAAATGAATCATGGCGAGAGGGAAGATTGGAGGTATAAGAAGAGTGTAGAGAGGTCAGGCTGCCATTGGGATGTATTGTATTAGAGAAGAATAAATAAAAAAGAAAAAAATCATGAAGATATCATTAGGGAGATAAGGACTGAGTTATTAGGGCAAATTCATTATGAAAGGGAAGGGACTATAGCAACATATGGAAGAACAAACAGGTTGAGAGGGCTATATGACTGATGGGTTAGTGAATAAACTAAGGAAATTTATAAATTTGTTTCATGCTAAATTCAGTAAATGTTAAAATTGTGAAATAGAATGTAGTAAATTTGTATTGATTTAAATATAAATAAATACATCTTTTAAAAGTTATAGAAATCGTTAATATTTCACATTATCCAGACTTTATATAACTGATAAAACTGAAGCCTATTATAGTAGAATATTTTATTCATAAATAGAATTGTTGATTTGCATTTCTTTCCTTAACACTGTTCTATAGGAACAAATAAAATTTAAAAATCAAACATCAACTCAAATAAAAAATTTCTGAAATATATCTCCAGATACATGCGAGGGCATGCGTTAAAATTAAAGATAATCAGTTACTAGCGTAAATGCGGCTCTGAATGTAAGTATGGAATAGATACCGAATATGCTCATTTATATTCCCTGATAATGATTGGGGCAATTGGTATAGTCTTGGTTTCACATAGCGGTGCATACCCACTCTGTATTTTGTCTGTTTTAGATTATCATTTGGGATGATAAGTATATTATTTTCATTTAATTTAATTTGTGGTAGCCATTTTAGAATTACTACTTACTTTCTATGTATCTCAGTGTACACTCCTCTAACCTAATTAGGCATTATTTTCTGTGATAGTTTAAATGTAATTGGTCCCCATAGCCTCATAGGGAGTGGCGCCATTAGGAGGTATGGCATTGTTGGAGTGGGTATAGTCTTGTTAGAGGATGTTGGACTAAAAGTATTTTGGATTTTGATATTTTTTATAAACTTATAGGGACCAGGGAGTAAAAAGTGTTTGTTTGAATTTAATTGGGTCCCATAATCTCATAGGGAGTTGATGTGGGATGTCCTTCTGTATATATGTTGCTTATATTGGTTGAGAAATAAAGCTGTTCTGGCAAATGGCTTAGCAGAGTAAAGCCAGGCGGGAAATCTGAACAGAGATATATAGAGTGAGTAGGCTAAGTCAGGGAGACACCATAAAGCTGCCGAAGGAGAAAGACACTGGAACACCAGAATCTTACCATTAGGCCACAGTCTCGTGGTGATACACAGATTGATAGAGGAGGGTTAATTTAAGATGTAAGCGTTAATTAATAAGAAGCCTAAGCTAATAAACCAAGCAGTGTTGTAATTAATATAGTTTCTGTGGGATTATCTGGGTCTGGGTAGCCAGGAACGAACGAGCAGTTCTCTACCTACAGGGAGTGTCACTATTAAAAGATCTCTAGCAATGTATAACCTTTTAGAGGAAGTGTGTCCAAATTTCACAATCTCTCCGATTCATGCTGTATTAATTTTTCCTACCACTTACTTTCTACTGCTTAAAACACTCTATAGTAATAATGATAGTTGTAGTAATGGCCATAGTAATTGCTACTACTAATAAACACTTTTAAGGTATGTTCCACAATATATACATATATACTTCTAATTTCAATCTCTATGTTACTGTCCCTTGAATATGAGTAAAAAGAAAATCAAGAATATAGAGTAGACATCTTGCTTAATTCTCAATTTTCTCAATGTCAAATTTTCAAGTTCATAATTATAAACCAGGAGTCTTTTATTCACAACATGTTTCTAATCACTTTGCCTTGAGGACATTAAACATCCTTCTCACTTTTCTATTTTTTTTCCTATTTCTGAAAAATTTTGTTTGTTTTAGATTACTGATTAGAAAAACAATGACATAAAACAAAGCTAGAGGCAAAAAGAAAAATAAAAAACATCAAAGCATATCAAATATATTACTTTAGTAAAATTCTAAATTATGAAAATATAGTTCATGGAAATTTCACAGATTTCTTACATATTTATAAGACTTGCAGGCCTCTCTCTGCTGTTCTTTACATATATATGAATATATGTACATTTGCATGTCTTAAATATGTTTTATATGCTTAGAAAAATAGCAGATGCTAGATTCAGTGGGCATAATATAAAGGGAATAATATTTAGTTGCAAATTTGAAGACATAGTCATATTCACATTTTTTCTTTTGCTTCTTAGGCAATTTGAGTCTGATCCACTGATTTATATTTCTTTTTCCAAGTTTGTAAAAACATTTACTAAAGGTAAAATGTGCTATTTGGGGAGAGCATGTCAGGCTAGTTGAGACATTAATTTATGACAGATAGGTACATCTTGTCAAAACTGAGATTAGTTAATGAGATTTGTATTCTGCCAAAAAATCCAAACTTCAATTTCATTCTTAAACGTCCAATAGCAAATGTAGATATTTTACCCATATGACACAGAAGTTAACCTTTAAGGCTAAAAGAGAGAAGATTAAAAATTTTAGCTATCATCTTTGAGCACATTCTAAACAATAGGCATTATGAATGGATCAAAACGGCATCTTTTATGGGAGATTTGGAATATTCATTGAATATACTAGGTCCTATTTATATACATTATAGAAAGATAGGCTATCAATAATTCAATTTAAAAGAGATAATCATATAAATACCATTGGATAACTGATTGTGACATTGGGTAGTAATAGAACAGGAAGGGTTTAATAGTGTGGGTAGGCATGGTGGAGGATGGAGTATGGGGAGGGTTATATAAAACTAAACACTTTTTGAAAATGTCATATAGAAATTTACTATTGTGTAAACTTCTTATGGTATATAACTATACACATGCATATATGTATGAATACATGTACACATACATATACATACATGTACACTTATATACACACATGCATATTCATATATAAAAATGTAAGTGGCCTTACCCCTTGGTGGGGGGCAATGTCTCTTGTAGATATTATAGATTATCAGATAAAAAGCCAAGTACCAGGTATAAGCTATCGCTTTTTGAGTTATTGTTTAATTGAGTCACATAGACCACCTCAAATGTAGCAGGTTAATCTTAACACTTCTGATTACTTTCAGAAATTTCATAAAAAGACTGCTTGTGAAAATACCAAATATATGATTCATGGGACATGGAAAAATGAAGCTGGTACTCACTGGGAAACACCATCCCTACTCGATAGCTTTCATAGCGCTGGAAGATTCTAGGTACACTTCCAGAGGGGAAAAGTAACCAACAATCTTACCCAGATTTTGAGCCCAGCGAACTAAAATAACAGCTAACCTGACAAGACATGACCATTTTTTCAACCAGTGGTATAAATCTTTTGAGAGTAACCAACTAGTTATGGTTATATTTAAAGCTCACTCCACACCTGGATCCTCATAACTTGCAATGTTAACTGGGAGGGGGGAGGAATCATCACTTTTCCATATTATAAACCCTAGGGGTAAAGATAATATCATTATTCTGCTTAGTGGACATAGGATTAAACTACCTCTTATCTTTATACTCATAAATTTGTGAGTATTGTCTAAAATATACAAAGGATTGAAAGTCAGCCAAAATACCAGCATAGACAGGAGGAAGGCTTATTAAGACCAGTATTCCAAAGCCACTGAGAAACCCTGCCTTGAAGAAAAAAAAAAAAAAAAAAAAACAAAACAGGCCTACCAGTAGTAGAGAAACAATTGGCAACTGGAGAGAGTCAGTTTTCCTCAAGCGTGCAGAACCAGACAGGAACTAGCCATACTCTAATAAATGGTTCTACACCTATGCATATAAAGTCAGTATTAAGTGAACTCAGTGGGTTTGAAACAAAATTAGCATGAATTTAAGAGAAAATAGTCTGAATGAGATAGAGGAGGAATTTGAGGGTAGGGGGAAGGGATTAGATTTGATCAAAACACATTATATGCATGTATAAAACTTTCAAACAATAAAAACAATTTAATAAATTGTCTTCAAATACTTTTGAAAAATTGAGTATTATTTTGAGACTGAGATAGTAAAGCACTAAGTTACAGTTCTAGAAGCAAAAATGTCCAAGTAGGTGCCTTCTTTGCTCTTGGATGGGCTAAACTAAACTGAGGCTTCAATATTTCTTGATGTTGCCCCTATTCCATCTCTTTCATTGTTGATTCTCTTTTCATTCTTTTAAGCAACTATGCAACAGCCCCTTTTTGAGAAGCTACTATGATTCGATCAAGAAGTTAGTGGAGAGTTCCGGTCCAGGCACCAGGAGAGACATCACTGGGGTGAGTGAGTTTCTGACCGCGGCAGCAGCCCGGGACAGGGAACTCAGACACCCCTCCTACACTTCCTGGTCATCCTCAGGGGCTACTATGTCCGATACCTCCTCTCTCTTCCTATCCCACCCAGCTTGCACCCACAACCCTACCCCCGCCTCCGTCTGACTCCCTTCCCTCTCTGACCACATAACATCTCCCAGCCCAGCCTGTTCGGGCTCTAGGACCAAATCCGAATCGGCAGGGCAAACGGGAGGGTGCTAGCTCCTTTGTCCCC
>NW_026068152.1:1187658-1238634 GCF_014885135.2 Alexandromys fortis
AAAAAAAAAAAAAAAAAAAAAAAAAAAAAAAAAAAAAGAAGTTAGTGGAGAGAATTTTGAAAGGGCACAAAATCAAGTAGGATATTGTATTTCTTTATCTAGTTCATGGATTAATGAATATCCCATTCATAAATATGTCCTTTCTGGTAATTATCTAATTTGTAGCCATAGATATTTTCTTGTATGAGAATTTTAAAACTATTATATTGCAATGAGTCAGTAACCTATTAGTTTTTCCTCTAAAATAATGTTTTCACTGGGACTTAAATCAATTGCCATCTTACATTCAATAACCCTTGGTTTTTTGATAATTTTCCTCCCCCTATGTGCTAATTAGATTTTGTCAACTTGACACAAGCCAATGTAACCCCAGAAAAATGTACCTCAATTGAAAAAAAAAATCTCCATCAAATTGGCCTAAAGGCTAGTCTGTGGGGACATTTTATTGATTAGTAAATGATGTAGGAGGGCACAGTCCTCTGTAGAATACATTACCTCAGGTCGGTTGGTTCTGGGTTGTATTAGAAAAAAAAAACAAGTTATCAGGCTCTGTCATCTACAGTGGTAACCTGCCTGTAAGATATGATGGTATAATATTGGTACAAATGTAGAAATAACCAACCACTCTTCAATTGTTTTAAAGGACAATTCCATTATACAGAACGCATGCCTGACATGGCTTTCGACCAAAAACCTGAGACTGGGTAGACTCATGGGACTAGATGGAAACCAAATACTTTGTTGTACTAGAGAAACGTAACAATAGAATAACTCATAATGATAGTCTGCTATATTCGTAGATAGGTTTCTCAATTAGCCATCAACTGAAGCTTTCTCTTGCAATAGATGAAAGCTAACACAGAGACTCCCAGCTGAATAATGTGTAAAAAGTGAAAAAAAATTGGAACACACAGTCATAACTGGAAAGCAGGATGTAACCTGCTGAAAAAGGTACTGACTGAGCCATGTGGATAACATATACTGGAATGATGAGCTAATATAAGTTATAAGAGCTAATATGAAGCCTGAGATAATGGGCCAATCAGTTTATAATTTATATAAACCTGTGTGATTTTCTTTGGGATTTACCGGCTGTGGGGAACTTGGCGGGACAGAAACCCCAACAAGCAGGCCCTCATGTTACAGTCTTCAGTCAACCTCTCCCAGAGCTCAGAATGCTATATAGAAAACAAAGCAAAAGGATTATTAAAGCCAGAGGGAAAGGATGACTCCAAGGAAACGTATCTTCCAGACACAATAGGACTAATGCATACATGAACTCACTAATACTGTAGCAACATGAACACAGTCTGCACAGATTCAAGTCAGAAGGGTCCTCTGTACTGAGAGTAGACACTGGTTTTTATGCCTAGCCAAACAGCCATCTACAATTGACATCTATTTGTAGAGGAAAATTAGTGCTTTCCAATGGAGTCTCACTGGGTTTATTAAATACATTTGAGTAAGCTCTATGCCAGGCAGATTTCATCCTGAGGCCAACATAAACAAATTCACTGGTGGTTTTGCAGACCTTTTGTCTTATATTGTTTTGTTTTGGAATTTTTGTCCTATTGGACTTTCCTTGTATATTATGCTTTCTGAATTTGTAGGTTGTGGGTTTGGTTTGTGTGTATATGTTTCTTCTGATTTTTTTAAATTTTTATTTGTTGTTACTGTTTGTTGTTCCCCAAGGAAAGAGAGAAAGGGTGTGGAATTTGGTGTGTGTTGATATGGGAAGGATTTAGGAGGAGTTGGGGGAAGTGAATTATGATCAGAATATATTGTATAAAAATATTTTGTTTTCAAAAGAAAATAAAGTTGAGGAAACCGTGGAGTGTTTTAGTAAATAATATTCTTCTATGTTTTCTGTTTAAGTTCCTGCCTCATGTTCCTGCTTTGGCTTACTCTAATGATGAGTTGTAATCTGTTATCCAAGTAAATCTTTTTCCTCAAGTTGCTTTTGATCATGGTGTTTCTACACAGCAATAAAAAGCAAACTAAGATATCATTCTTTTACCTTGATTCATAAAAAGCCTGAGAAACATAAAGAGACATTATAATCAAAGTAGAAAAATGCAAGTGTTCTTCAAAGTATGTTTTTATGGTAAAATATGTTTAAAGTCTTTGTATTTTTTAAGATTTGATCACATCTGTCTTTCATTTGTAGACGATACTTGGTATATTTTACTTGTATTAAATAACAAACACATTCTCATTTAGGCAGAAAAATATTCTTGTCTGTAAAAATACCGCCTTTTCACTTGTTACTGACTACAATATTTGCAGTAAAAAGATGACTATTGTTAATTCTGATTAATTTAAAATGAAGGTAATTATAAAAGATGATCTTTGAATTAAGTAAATTAGGCAAATTATCTCCTCTTTTATTTGAATAAAAGGTATATAAAAGATAGCAAGAAGATCCACAGTTGTGTAACAGATACTATTGAACACACTTGAATGACATTTTGTTTCATTTTGAACTCTATCAAAAAAATGCCTAGAATTAAGACACCAAATAATATATAGCCTTGAACCATTTCTACAAGCACAGAAAGTTTAGAGACCCAAAAGTAATTTCCTTTGGAATATTTACCATAACGCTGGGGAGGAGTGAGAAAGGTTGATTGTTGAGTACTACAGTGTACTTAGATAATGAATAGAAGTTCTATTGTGCTATGCCTTAGCAGTGTCACTATGAATACCAATTATGTATTGTAAATCACTAAACGTTAGATAAAAGGATTTGTAATAGTTTTGCTGAAAAAAAATATAATAAATGTTTGGGCAGATAGGTATGTGTAACCTGATTACAGGATGTTTACAAATCCTGAAACACATACATATATGTATGTATATAAAATCTCTACTGTGACAGTAACATAAATTTTATTTAACACACGTTAGAGCACTATATTTAGCAGTTAGAAGCACAACTCAGTGAAGAGATTCAGGGCACAACTTGATGGTGAAAAGACTGTATATCTAGGAATGATGATGCTGGTTATGTAGTCCTCCAGATTTTTCAGTTAAAGGTTAGTCTTTCAAGGTCAAAAAAATGCTGAAATATGACAGTTTCTTACTTGGACACAGATGGTATGACTGAAAGAGCCAGAATTTGTGATCATGTTGTCCTTTCTCTATGGAAAACACTTTTAAAACCGTTTTCAAAAGATAGCTTATTTTCTTCTCTTCTGAATTTGACCCATGAATAACATGAACTGCTATTTATTAGAATATTTGTTTAGAAGAGTCAAACAAAAGCTGTTTGTTGAAATTTTTTAAATACTACATTCAGCTTTTTCGAACAGGCAAGACCACTCTGTTTAACAGATGGTTCAGCAGTTGTAAGAAAATTATTCACAACCCAAAAGCAGCATAAACAATCACTTGAAAACACTGTTTGTTCTCAATTTACATATTTTTAGAAGATAAAATGATTCTGTTTTGTCTTTCTCTTTTATTCTGTCTTTGAGTAGACAATGCATTCTTTTTATTTGAACATAGACAAGAAAATCTAACCTCTTGATGGACACTGTATGTCACTCTTACAAGGACATTTTAAGGATTGTAACACAATGACAATAATTGTGAAGTTTGAATCAAATTGAGCTTTATTTAATGATATTCAAGTAACAAATATGAAGATGGAAACTAGTTTAAATAGTTTTTAGTTTATTTTTCTATTAACAAGTTCCATGACATATTTTGTGTTTGTGTGTGTTATGGGAGAGAAAAATCAAGTCATCCAATAAGAAAGCCAATGGAAAAATTAATTTAAATGTCTGTGTAAGGGTGTTAGATCCCCTGGAACATGATCTACAGACAGTTGTGAGCTGCCATGTGGGTTCTGGACATTGAATCCGGGTCCTCTGGAAGAGCTGCTACTCTTCTTAACTGCTGAGCCATCTCTACAGCCCCTACATTTTTAACTTTAAAAAAGTAAATGCTTATTATTAATTGGACTAGAATATGTAGTTTTACCCCAAACTTATAGATACTGCCCATTTATATTACCTCAAGAAGAATCACAGACATTTAGATGATGGAGTTGGTTTGTTGTTTTGTAGCAGGATTTTACACTGTAACTCAAGCTAAACTTGAAATCATTCAACCTCTTGCCGTAGCCTCTTACTGTTAGAATCATAGGGCCACCACACAAAATTCTTACATGCATCTTAAAAGGTAACTATAAAAAATAACTGTCTTAAAAGATATTCAAGATAGCTTAGTCCAGTGCATTATCTTCCACGAAGATCTTATTGACATTACTTTCAACATAGAAAAGAAATACAGATTGTGTTATTCAGTAAAAGAATAGAAGTCTCTAAAACTCAAAAGTGTCTATTTCTTTAAAAAGCTAGAAAAAATCCAACATTTTTCAACTTTGTCTCTTAATTTCATTTTCATTTTGAAGGAAAGAAATATCCAAAATAACTTAGCGATAAATTTAAATCATAATCTCCTTTCAAATATCTAGAAGACAAAATGGTGGTGGTTTAGTCTCTGTAGCTAAATTATGCTTTCAATCTTTTTCACTTGGAGGAACATCTGTTTGATTAATTGATTCAGTAATATTATTTCCTGAAAAAGTCAGACCTCTCAATCATTTTAGTGAAGAGGACTACTGTAACACACACAATCTACATTATAGGAAATAATATTTACATAATGTTTTCTATCAGGATTAACAGAAATCTCTCTTTCTAATAGATACCGCATAGGAATAACGAAGACATGCCTTCACATCTCCAAAGGTAAGCATTCAGGCTAATCCCCATGATGGCACTGCAATTGCTATTTGTGTCAGCAGTATACCTAAGTGAACTATGCTCAGCAAAAGAAAGGCATATTTTCCTGCCAAATCAATGCCAGGAATTGTGGTTTACATCTCTCCCAAACTGGTGTTTGGGGAATAGAGTTATAGAAGCTATCAATCACTAGTAGCAGCCACCAGATCAAGTTGATTCTGATAGTTAAAACTACCTTATGGATTGCACGTCTGCAAACATTGTGCTGTTTTCCAAAGTGTCTGTAGTTTAGGTATTTCCTCTCCTATATTTCCAGTGTAAGATGCTACAGTAACCTATTGATTTTTTTACAAGCCAAAACTCTTTGCTCAGGAATTTCCTATGTAACTGGTAATTGGTGCTTTGGATGTCAATCATAAGAGTGCACAGGTTAAACAAAGAAACAAAAACAAAAAAACAACACACCCCAGAAAGTAGCCCTATATCTTTTCATGTAAGAACCTGAATCCTATTTAATATTCCTCTGATACTATTAAGAAAAAAATCTAGGGCTGGAGAGATGGATCAGAGGTTAAGAGCACTGGCTGCTCTTCCAGAGGTCCTTAGTTCAATTCTCAGCAACCACATGGTGGATCACAACCATCTGCAATTAGATCTGGTGCCCTCTTCTGGCCTGCAGGCATACATGGAGGCAGAACACTATACATAATAAATAAAATAAAATCTAAAAAAGAAAAAAAAAAGGGAAAGAAAATCAAGTGGAAGATGATGTATTTTAAAAAAAAGAAAAATTCTATTCTGTTTTGTTTTTTCATTTTTAGTAAAAGCAAAATTAAGTGGGGGTATTGACATAGTAGGAAAAACATCATTGTTTTTCATACTTAAACATCATGCTTATCCCATGGTAGCTATCCAGCTATCCAGTTCAGTGTCTTTTTTTTTTTTTTTTTTTTTTGAGACAGGGTTTCTCTGTAACTTTGGTGCTCATCCCAGAACTAGCTCTTGTAGACCAGGCTGGCCTCGAACTCCCAGAGATCCACCTGCCTCTGCCTCCTGAGTGCTGGGATTAAAGGCGTGCGCCACCATCGCCCGGCCCAGTTCAGTGTCTTAAACAGGAGAGTCACATAACTCTTCAGAACCTCAGCGAACAAAACCAGGAAGGGGCTTTGAAACAGTCATGAATTACCCCAAATAAAATGTAACATAGTCAATATTACTTTGAAAACACTATGCAGGACACATTGTACTTTCCTTTTCAAACTTAAATAAGCTCTGAATTCATTTTCAATTTTGTTTATTTTACCCTATTATGATAAAAGTACTAATATAATATCTCTAATTCTCTTCTTTCTTTCCAAGGAAGTTATAATTCCATAGAAATTTGCATTTTGTGGGGGTTCATTACTATGCTTAGATCTGAAACCGTTATTATCTAAAACCAAGCCTATCTTCTCAAAAATATCTTATGAAATAAAGCAATGAAAAGAACTATATTCTAAGCTTTTTGCTAGAATGGAATTCAATTTTCTGAAGACTTGGAACATTTCTCTTCTGCTTTTTCTATTCCACTCAAATCGGCAAATTCCTGAGGGAGATGGCATTCTGCTATATTGCTTGACTTGCTCCAGTCTCCACTGAAAAAGACTCATAAAATGTCAGTAGTGGGAGCCTCCTTTTGCAGGATAAGCAGGTATGAGGCTCCAACACATTCAAACTCTTTTTTGATGTGCTGAATCTCTCAGATTGTCTAATTGATGACATCAAGCAGTTGGTATTCAAGAAGCTGGAGAAGTAAAGGATTTGTAAGGATAGAACTGTGCTCCAAATAGATTGAGGTCTCCTTACTCATTGTTCATGCTCTAGATTAGTTGAATCCAAAATAATCTGCCTAACATTACCTATTGGCAGACTATTTCATTATTCATTCATTAATAATTTCATACAAATTTAATATATTTTGATAGTATTTTTTTATGTTCTTAGAACTTTTGGCACTACTTTAATAATGAAAAAGTGCTGTATTTTGTCAGTTATATGTTTCTATATCTATAATGAGATGTTCATAGTTTTGATTTTTTATTCTGTTACCATAGCATAAGATATGATTTACATGTTTGAAATTTAACTTTTATATTAATATTCTTCAAAATGTTTATTTTTAAAGGATATATGTATGCATATGTATATATACACATATATACACAAAAGAAAACAATGGGTGAATGCAATGTAAAGAGACTTATGCTGTCCAAGCAATCAGCAAAAATGACATGATTCATCTATCTGGATAATTTATGTCAAAGAAATATTATTTTCTTTATGAATCTAGCCATGAGCCTAGATGAGGAGCTATTGACAATTAGAAGCTGCTATTAAAGGGATAATCAGTTTTTCTCAAGGATGAAACTCTTTAGTTGGTTAACAACTGTTCCGACCTACAAATATATATATATATATATACATATATATATGTGTATATATATGTGTGTGTGTGTGTGTGTGGTGTGTATGTGTGTGTGTATGTGGCAGCACTTAATGGACTCAGAAAGTTGTATTGTGATAATTATTCATTTAAGTTAATTCTTTAAAGCCAGAATATAAAGAGATATGTTTCATTATGATATATATATATATATACATATATATATATGTGTGTGTGTAATTTAAGTTTATTTTCATTCATGTCCCTTACCTACTGCCTTCCTTCATATTGATCTTTCTTGCCAATCACTTTCCTTTTCTCCTCCTTTCTGAGTTCATATCAAGTACATTCAATTACTCTCTCTTTTTACCCCACTCAAGTCACATCTCTTTTTCCTCTCTGATGATCTCCTTCTACTTACATGATTCACTCAAACAGACAAATTTAAACTTAGACACTGCATAGGAGTGAATACCTCTGGTATTTGTCTCTCTAAGCATAGCTTCTTTCACTTAACAGAATGAGTTCAAGTTGCTCTCATTTTACTGAAAGTAGCGTGATTCCATTTTCTTTTATGACTGAAAAGAATTAATTTTGAATGGATACCATATTTTCTTTACCCATTCATATTTTGATAGATATCTTGGCTGGTTTTATTTTTTTAGCAATTGTTAGTACTACAAAAATAAACATAAATTTGTGAGCAATTTCATGGTATACCAACTTAGAATCATTTGAGTATATATCTAGGAGCAGTACATCTGGATCTCATGGTAGTTTTTGTTGAGGATGACTTTCACTATTTGATTGCATTTATTCATACATATTTAATTTCTTGGAGAACTGAATGAATTCTTTTCTGAATTACTTCTCAGGGAGTTTTTTTACTGGGTATATAGAAAGGCTACAGATGTCCTATCCTGTTATTTTGCTGAAAGTGTGTCAAATTGAGTTTTCTAGGGGAGTCTTTTCAGTCTTTAAAATTAAAGAATCATGTCATCTGAAAATAAAGATACTTTAACTTGTTGTTTTCTTATTTATATGTCTTATAGTTGTTCCTCTTATTCTTCATTCTAAGATTTTGGAACACTGTA
This sequence comes from Alexandromys fortis, assembly GCF_014885135.2. Lineage (NCBI taxonomy): Eukaryota > Metazoa > Chordata > Mammalia > Rodentia > Cricetidae > Alexandromys > Alexandromys fortis. The sequence continues at coordinate 1,195,926 of NW_026068152.1, forward strand.
TTGAAAAAGCTGCCAAAGGGAGAAGTGTAATCAGCAATCTTCCAAAAATGATATATTTGCAATATAATCCCTATACCTAAGCCTCATGAAAAATAATGGAAGAAGGGGTGGAAGAATTGTAAAAGCTAGACAACCAGGACATCTTCTGTAAAATACTATCTTCTATATATGACAGGGAATCTGCACACATTAACTCCCAACAATATGGCTTTCTGAACAAGACCGGCATAATGACAACACCAACTGACATTCGAACATGGACAGAGGAAATCCCACATGGTCGCAGCTGTAGGTGAAGAGAAACAAGTGATCAATGGTTATTGATAGATGGAGAATTAATCTTCTTCAAGGAAGGAGCAGCATTTTCTCTCACAGACTCACATGTGAGGAACACAATTACGAGTCTACACAACTTATCTTCTCTCAGCAATGTACCAGTCGGCCAAGACTGAAGCAAACAATCAAGGTTTGGCATGCAGTAGATTGCCAGCTACTTGGATTACTAGGATGGCTGCCTCTAAAGATAGGGCTGGGCATGCGACTCCTGCAGCACAGAGCTTACACCGCATATGCAAGGTCCTCGGTTTGATTCTCAGCCACCACACATGCATGCACAACAAGGCAAATGGCAAGGGTTGGGAAGTACCAGGCAAATTAGGGTGCTCAGTCATCACTGACAATACAGTCACTTTGAAAACAGAATACAGTTCCCTCAAAAAGTAGAAAGTAGTTATCATCTGATTCAGCATTCAGCAATCTCTCTTCTTCTTGTGCTCCCCAGAGAAATGAAAACGTATGATTACACAAAAATTCACAGTGGATGCTCACAGTACTATTCTTAATAGCTAAAAGGTAGAAACAGCTCAAATATTCAGCTTAAGGATGGATAAATGAAGTACAATATATTCATGCCATGGGCTAGTATATGGCAATAAGTAGTACTGATTTCTACTCCAATATGGATGGATCTTAGTGAAAGAAGTCAGACAAAAAAATAATATATATTATATTATTACATTTGCAAGGAATGTGCAGAACAGGAAAATCGAGGGAGACAGAAAGTGGGTTAGTACTTGCAGGAGCTGGGGGTAGGCTGCTGAGGGGTACAAGGTGTCATTAAGGGTAAGATGTGTTTTACAGTGTGTGTGATAGAAACACTGCATTGCATGTATTCTGAAAAGTGGGTGCTCTTAGACTTCAAAGGGATGATTTTATGATCTGTAATTGTATCTCAATAAAGCTGCTATTAAAAAAAAATATTCTCCAGGGAAGAGTTTCCAAATAGATTGTCAAATCCCAAGAGCTCAGCACTGGACACATAAAATAGTAACAAAACTTAATGGACTCAGTAAGTTATATACACATATCTGTATGTATTATGTATATATGTGTGCATATACACTTAAAAATAATAATTAAAGATGAGATCATAAATTTTGGAAGGAGCACAAGAAAGGTTGGAGGAAATGGTGGAGTGGAGTTAATTTTCAATTTAGGAAAAATATAAACTATGCATGAGGAGGTCATGGTGAAATCATTGTTTCTTCATCAACATTAGGTAGAGAATAGAATCGTCCCCTATACACCACATAGTGAAGGGTATAATGAAAATATGGTACATATCACAATGAAAGTTTGTTTAGCTGTGAAGAAAAATTGAAATCTTGAGGACTGAAAATGAACGGATGAAAGGAGTGTAGTAACCAAGGTTTAGAAAGAAATGCCACTGTTCTCTCTTACAAATGTTCCCTATTTTCAAGTCTTTAGATTTGTGTGTTTAAGTAAGTATCCTTAGGAGGAAGAAAGTAGCATCAGCAAGATTGGGCTGGAGGTTATCTTAACAGGGAGGGGCTGGTGAACAGAAAATAGACGCTATAAAAACAAAGATGGTGAATTTGGTGTGGAATGTTTAAGCCTAAATGGGAACTGAGGTATGAGGAAGGCCCCGAGAAGATTAGCCAAAACTAAGTATTCATGAAAATGCTAAATGTAAATATTACTTTATTAATTAGGGACTAGAGAAGTAAATGAGTGATTCAGTTATTGCTGCTCCTCTAGAGAACTAGTGTGTGGTTCTGAGCACCCTGGTTGTGTGGCTCATAACTGCCTGTAACTCAAGCTTCAGGGGATCTGACACTCTCTCCTGTCCCTCCTCAAGTACCTGCACACTTATGTGCATGCATGCGCAGACACACACACACACTCATACACATAAATCTAAATGTTGAATCATTCAAGAAAAAAGTATTGAAGGGAGATTTCTTGCATATCTGGATGGTAATACTCTTCAAAAACAAGGGTCATTAAACAGAAATCTGGTGTCAAGTGTGCAATATATCCTGAATTATATCAGGTCAAGGAGGCCTTATAGTTCTCTAAAATAATACCTCTTGCATTCTCATTCATTAACCACCACAGTTAGTTGTTAAGGTGCAACTGCATCCTTATCAACTATTCCGCACATAATTTGGTTGTAATATAAAGATTAATGAAGCTAGAATTGATAGGGAAACTCACTCCCTACAGACCAACTCTAAAAGGATTGAAAGATACTATATATGCTTGTAGGAGTGAAAAGGAATTGGCAGTTTAACCTTTAAGGGGTATGTTCCAATTTACAATACCAACTTGTCAAGCAAGGAATGCGAACCTGTGCAACAGTGATACAACTTTAATGCAGTAATCAATTATTATCTCATAGGATTTTAGGCCTCCACCACAAGACAAAAGTCATATCTGGTACTTTGAACCTGGGGAAAAAACCTGTGGCTGAGAAGGTATTTGGTGAACTTACTACAGTTCTTTCATTAAGTTATTATCATGCTGATCTACCTTCTAAATATTTATAATGATATACATGCACAAAAGCTATGCCTAATCTTATTCAGAGATGCCTGTCTTGGAAATGCCCATAAAGAGACATGCTTGGCTTCTCAGAATGCTGAGTACAAGTAATGCTTGAGTGTTTGGGTCTAAAGATGACATTTTATACTTTAACTTCCAAGAGTCATGTATTATTGTGGAAGACAAGGGAGAGCTTGAAGATAGGGGTAGGGATAATTAAATGCTGACTTTCGGCATTGAACAGCCAAAGAATCATGATGCTGTGGCTTCACAGCACCAATGGCATTCTGCGATAGGCCTACCCAAGACTAGGCCACCTACAGTTAGTAATGGGTTGGAGACATGTCCAGGAGTGCCATACTTTCCTGCTGAAGTGTTAGGTAGTTACAGATTCTGATGTTTGGACAGTGTGCTTACTGGTGTGCTTACGAGCCTCCAATGGATAATCATACAGATGATCCCACTTAAACTTAGTGGTTTTCAAAAAATAATTACAATAATGTTTGATTGCTTTGTGGGAGCCTAGGCAGTTTGGATGCTCACCTTACTAGACCTGGATGGAGGTGGGTGGTCCTTGGACTTCCCACAGGGCAGGGAACCCTGATTGATCTATGGGCTGACGAGGGAAGGGGACTTGATTGGGGAAGGGGGAGGGAAATGGGAGGTGGTGGTGGGGAAGAGACAGAAATCTTTAATAAATGAATAAAAAAATAATGTTTGATTAATAATTTTCAAAAACAATTCAATTCATTTAAAGTTGTTGCTTTTAAAAGAAGAGCAGAAAAGTCCAGGGATGTAAACTAGTATTTTCCCCAGAAATTACTGAATAGCTTCTTTAATTTTGACATTGGTTAAATGAGTGCAACATATTTCTTAGTATAACTCAGCAGTGACCCTTATTATATACACTAAAGAGCAAACTTATATTAAATATACTCCTGTCTGATTAATTTAACTATTTTAATTAATTTTTGTTGACATAACTTTTAATCTACATAGTTTTAAGAAATAACATAATGTTAATATAGTATAAATAATATGGATTTTAATTTCATAATGTGTAATATATTATAGATAATATAAATGTAAATGAAACCATTTAATTTGTTAATTTTCCCATACTGATAACATTTTATGATTCTAATATATGTTATTTTTATGTATAAGTGTGACTGAGGGCATAGATGTGTAGTATTTATGTGCAGTACTAGAGATTGTAAATCAAACGGAATCAGACCCCCTGGAACTGTAGTTTCAGGCAGTTGTGAGCCACCATGTTGGTTCTGGATATAGATTAATGCAAAAGCTCTGACTTAACTGAAAAATGCTTGCTTTTATTTTGATTGTAAAGTAGTAAGCTTTCACCAATAGTTTTATTCCAGTAATGATAATCTTCAATATTTTACTCTGATATTTTATGAATGACTGCTAAATTTTATCAACTTTTCTCCAAATTTGAAGATAGTACACTATTTTCATCTAAATTTTATTTTGTAATGAAACATGTTAATGAGTACTGTTATTTTGATTAATAAATTTTCTAATATCACTGCATTTTTGCAATGTAAGAACCAAATCAATATAGTTACAAAAATTTTCATTTTGTTGTATTTTTCATATTGTTTCGTTATTAATTTAAGATTTTTCCATCTGTGTGAAATAGGATTCAAAGTTTCCTTTGTCATATTTTAATATAATAGTGTCAGAATAAAAATTATGAAAGAATTAAATTAATTCAAAAGTTTGCTTAGAAGGTAGAGAAAGATCTTGGGCATATCAGACCTTACTTTTGTAAAATGAAATGAGATCTCAAAGTATGGAATAGAATTATATGCCAGGGAAATGAAGTTTGTTCTGTATCTAATCTCTCTGAACAGGACTTTATTACAGTAAAAAGTATACAGCTTTTAACCAGATCAGAAATAATTGACTAGAACCCAGTGAAATCTAATACAGATAAAAGATAACTGCTCTTAGAGAAAAAGTTATGTGTTATTCCCCAGTCAGTTGACAAATCCAAGGCATCATCAGAAGATTCTAAATTAAAAAATATCCAAGAGTACGTAAAGAAAAGAATGGGGAGAGGGCAGGACCTTTAACAACATAATGTTCCACCAAGTGATTGCAGACAATATGAAAGTATCTGACAACTGTAAATGAAAGATTGGCTTAAAACAATATCAAATAATTATTAGGTGAATCTCAAGGCAGTGCACTTACTTAAGGTGAGAATTTTGTGATATGCATATTTTAGGGAAAATTCTAGGAGTTTTAATGAATTAGGAATAGAATAAATGGTTGCAAAAATAAGACATCCTTAAAGGATAGTGAAACAGGACAGTGATAGATCAAGTTCAGACTGGGTTAGAATTGACTTGATAATATCTCCTGGGTACTATTATCCAACTCCAGAAGGTGAAGGTAGACATAATTTGTCTGAAGGCTAGATACTTTTGACATGTTCAATTTTTACTGACTTTTTTATGTCTTACTACTATGTGAAACCAATAATGATGAAGTTTGAACAATACATTAGCAAAACAAATATATGCATGAGAAAAAATGAAATCACCCCAATGCATTAGTACTCTATGTATATTAGTAGAAACAGATGAACTTAACACAGCAGTGTAACGTGTTTCCGCTGAAGGAAATAGATCTAAGTCACATTTCACCTTTGCAAAGAAAAATAGCAACAAATTCTCTTAGGTTTTATGAAATTCAAAAGAAGATAAAAGACATTAGGTTTAGGAACACATGAGACAATCATTGATCATTAAGTTCTTTCTCCTGGGAGACAAGTTTCCAAATATTGTTTCCCCTTCAGAAATTTGTAGAGGGTGATATTCCAGTAGAAGATAACCTTGCAATGAGAATGAACCCTTTTTTAAAAGAAGTAATTCACAAAACCACATTTATCCTTAGCCAAAAAAAAAAAAATAGAAGAAACCCCTCTGATTTAAATATGAAAATGCTTATTCTTGGAGCATATGGGAAGCTTTGCCATTAGGCTTTGACTATGTTCAGTGTAGTCTTGGGGTTTTAGAAACATAGAAACCAAAACAAAAAAATGGAAAATAATGTTTAACATTCATAAAAGTGAATACAGGCTTAAAGTAAAAGTACCTGGGTCATCGCAACATCCAGTGGACAACATTTCCCCAAGGTTATAAATGTCTCAAATGACACTGCCTGGGCTATTAAGGTATACATAAAGATTATTTCTAGGTAAAGTGTCATTACTTCCCAAACTAATCTCTATAGGAATATTTTTCCACTGTTTGGAGGTTCACAAGTCATGGACTCTCATAAACTGGCATAGACTTAGTAGCATTTTCAAGAAACTTCAAAAATATTTTTCCCTCTTGTTCCTAGTTTAGATCACATATTTCGAGACATGATGAGTAGATACTCTTAATAAAAAGCAGTAGATTATACAGTTGGTAGTACAAATTCTTAGATATCAGAGGAACTACTTTAATTTCATTCAGAGAATTTCATGTGGTATTATTGGAAAGCCTGTTTATAAAGGGTAACTTTTCTGATCTACTGATCTGTGCCATACATATATATTAAATGCATCTTCCATATAAATTCAACTTATAATGTACAATATATTTTAATTGTCCTCCCCTTTCTTAATTGCCCCTTCGCTCAAGCTATCAACTGCCAAAAGATCATTGAGTAGGCATGACATTTCATATACACTATTCATTTTCATGTTGTGATTTTTGTCTGGCTTGAGCCTGCACAGATATTGTTCACATTGTCATATTTGTTATGAATTCATATTTTAAGTTGCCTTATTTCCAGAGACAATGTTTCATTGTATTTGTTCACTGCATTTGGCTTTTACATATTTTCTGTTCTTTTGCAATGACCCCTGAACACTGTGCATTTTATAAATGTCACATTTAGAGCTAACTATTCTGCAGGTTCTAATGTTCCACACCTTGATCAGTTGTGGGTCTCTGTTAATCACCATTTACTTTCAACAGAAGCTTTTCTGAGGATGGTTGAGAAATATATTAATGTATAGGTATAATGATAAGTAATTAGAAGTCACTTTAACGTTACACCAATTTAGCAAAATAATTGTATGTTCTCCCCTTGGGCTAATGACCTGTCTAGCCATAGGATGCTGGCTTCAATAACAATATCAGTTATGGGGGTTTATCTTCTGGAGCAGTACTTGAATACAGTCAGAAAGTAGACAGTTACTCTCATGATGCTCATGCCACTATTGCACCATTGGGTACATCTTGACACAGCAAAGGCTATTTTAGTTCTTAGAGTTCACAGCTGGGTAAGGCTGATAATTGCTTTTTTTTCCTCCAGTAGTGTGTAATAACACCTTCCAGCACTATGAAAACTAAGCAATGGGGATAAATTTTCCATGTTGATTCAAGCTTAATATCTGTACTTTCTATAACTCACGCACATGTTGACTTCAATAGTAGAATCTTACAATCAATTTTTGAACCAAAAGCATTGTCAATAGCTTACAATATGTACAGATACCTGGTACCAAAGCAAACCATGATCCCAAAAGAGGTAATCCATTCCTGACACTGAACTTTTATTAGTTAGCTCGGGGTAGCTAGTAGAGGCATTGTTGTCCTGTTTATATTTTTTTTTACAGGAATAAGGTTTCTATATGATGTTTTTTGAAGTAAATTTAGTTCTTATTTATTCCTCCTTAAATTCCCTCCTCTACCCTGCAACCCCATCCTCACCACTTTGTTATTATTCTTGTCCTATTAATTACCTTTAAGTCTTTATACCACCAGTTCCCATCTCTGTAGGAGAGACCCAGCCAATCACCTTACTTGTAGGGTGGGGTCCTCCGAGGATATTTTTTACTTATAAAGATTGCAGGCACGCTCCCCACCGCCCCTTCTGCTTTCCTGTTCTCCACTGGAACCTCTGGTTCTGTAAGTCTATTTCCCAATTAAAGCTGTATATATTTATTACAATTTCTGTCTGCATTCATTTACGCTGATACACATCTCCCTTTCCTTAAAACCCTTCCACTGTTGCTGTTTACTAATTCCTGGTTTCTATGGATATTTCAGATGAAACACACATATTTGAAGATTTAAAACTAACATTCACAGATGAGAGAAAACATTCTTAGTTTGTCTTTATGGATCTGGGTTAACTAAAGATACATATATAAAGGTATTATTCAAGTATAGAAAACTGGTAATTATAACGCTCTCCATTAAAAACGAATAATATGTTTAGAAAGTTTTAAAAAGTTGCTGAACTGTGTACTAAAATATACTGGCTAAAGGGAGAACAAGGAAGTCACTAGGTCTGAGAAGTAGAGAAATACTAATAGAAATCTCAAAAATTTGTTATCATGGTAACCACAGTCAGAAGTACAAATTTAAGTCTTATTTTTATCCCATGCACAGCCAGGAAATTAAAGCATGACTTTAATTCATTTATCATTTAAAGTTAAGTGGTTGGGCCTGAGGATCCTCTATTAAACCATGGATGAATCTTGAAAGGTACACTCAAATTGAAAGAGAGACCTGGAAATTTCATCGCTCTGTCCCAGGGAAAGTAAAAATATTTTATCTATCATTATTTATAGGGAAATCACCTCTACTCTAAGAAACTTAAAAACACAAACTGCAAGTTTAAGACTCATCTTATTGTTTTCATGCTATAAGAGAATCAATAGCATTTTTATCATCACCATCATCTGAATTTCAAAGAAGATAATAGATACTTAGGAGAAAATCCTTGGCCAGACATAATTCTTATTTAGTTTCTGTGAGAATTTTCTTTTTGAAAAATATGAGCTCAAAACATAAAAACAAAAATTACAACCAATGTCCAATAATGATAGCCCTTCACTGGCAATTAATAATCACAACAAAGACAATAGATCTAGGAACTTGGGGTAGTGGTGGAAATGAAAATATTCCTGTAAAATTTAGTAATGAGCAGAAAAAGGAAAAGATAATTAAAAGTATAATTTCAAATATATATATATATATATATATATGTGTGTGTGTGTGTGTGTGTGTGTGTGTGTGTGTGTGTGTGTATCATATCAGATGAGAAAGAAATAAAGTAAAATGGACAAACTCAATAGAAGACAAAACGAAATAATATAGACTTCCTGAATCAGCAGTAAATACTAGATCACAATTTATCAGAGATTAAAATTTGGAAAATTTCAAAGATATTTAAGAAATATTGATGATGGTATAATAAAATACAATGTATCCAATAACTTGAAAATAATACAGGAAGCAGACTACATAAATGGAGGGTTCTTATTAGAATTAAGTAGTGCAAAATTTTAGACAAAGGAATAGAAAAATGTTTCAGGAACCTAGCAAAGACTAGAAATCTAATGTGGTTATTACAATATCAAATGAAATAGACCCTTTTGGAAAAAAATCATTACTAAAGACAAACCAGACTGATGATAAACAGTGACAAGTAAGTGTATTTTGCTTATATATTTGGTAGTTCTAAATTTATTCAAATATGATACATGGCTTTGAGGCATACTAATTTATATAAATATATAATTATAAATAAATTGTTATTGGATAATGTTGTGAAGCAGTCCATTTACCACTCATTAACCACGAGTTAATTAACCATGGGAAGTTATAATGCTGCTACCCCACTGATTCAATTGGTCATCAGTCAAAAATGTAATTGTCGATCAAAATTTATCAAAATTCTAAGAAACTTTATTTAACGGATATATATATATATATATGTGTGTGTGTGTGTGTGTGTGTGTTTGTGTGTTTGTGTGTGTGTGTATGTCTATTATGTATATATAACCTTTCTGGTTCACTGAAGTTTTAAAGAAAATTGTGTAAGCTTTCATTATTACAATACATTCTTAAGATAGTCAAAATAGAAAGTTTTAAAGGTTTCAGTCAATTATGAGTTAGCCTCATGGCTTTGCTCTTCAGGTAACACACTATGAGGGAACCATATGGTGAAGCAAAACTGCACAATTCATGAATTGTTGGAAAGGGAAAAAAAGAGAAATTAAAAGTGACAAGAATCACACATTTAGTTTTTGAGGGTACATCATTATTGATATAAGGACTTTCCTCTAGATTCTATAAATTGTAACAATTTGAGGTCTAAGCCTGTAATATATTGACATTGAGGAACTGTTCAAATTATAATTAGACTTGTGTAGAAGGAGGAGCTGCTTGTTTGTCCCTGCCGCCCAGAACTGAAATAATCATACAGAAATTGTATTAATTTAAACACTGCTTCTTCCATTATCTTTAACTTCTTATTGGCTAATTCTTATATTAAGTGTTATCTAATTCTTATTGGCAGTGGCTTAGCGGCAAAGATTTCGCATGTTTGACTTTGACGGCTCCATGGTCTTCCTCACAGCATTCAGTTCTGTCTTGTCCGCCTACCTAAAGTTCTTCTCTATCAACAGGCCAAGACAGTTTCTTTATTCATTAATGGTAATCACAGCACAAAGGGGACTCCCACTTCAGACTTGTTGCTAAATGCTTAATCCTAGAGATTTGCAAGCCCAAGATAGAATGATCAAAAGTTCAAAAGGCCTGACTCAGATACAAAGAAAGTTCAAGGCTATACTAAAATCAGTAAGATCCTTATGTGAAACCAAAAGCAAGCAAAAGGAAATAGTTCATAACCGAGTGCTAGAGTGTTATGGTTAATCTTCATTTTCGACTTCTTTGACTTTGATAAAACTTAAGAGACACACTTCTAGATACCTCTATGAGGCCCTTTCCAAATGAGTTAATAAGAAAGAAATGCTCACTTTAAGTATGAGTGGAAACATCCCCTAAATCAGATTCTAGAACTTATTGCAAAGGTAAAGGAGGAAAAGCCAGCTATATATCACAGTCCCCTTTGATTTCTAGACTTAGTAGAGATTACATAAAAAGGGGAATTTTTAAATTTGGTCAAATAATTTTTCTGCTAACATGTGAGTCTATATTTGTTTATTTATAGACAGAATTATATGCATTATAGGGTTTTTAAAGTTAGATAGTTGATAATGTAATTCCCTATGAATTTTTCAGACATCCTTACAGATATTTTACCTTCCTTTTTTATTTATCTGCTACCATAGTTAGTGCTTTTTCCTGTTCTTTTTTTCCATTTTCCTGATCAAATCACTTCTACCCTTCTATTCCTCCCAACCCGATCTGGCAATGGTCTATTTTTATTTTCTTGGCTTCTGAAGATACTCCAAGAAATGATCTCAACATCTGAAGATTTGAAGTTGGAGCCTCAGATGAGAGCACATTTCTCTTTAATCTGAGGATCCAACTCCAAATCTTTATATGTGAGTTCATATAAAATAACTGGAGAAACAATATCCCATGGAGTTGAGGCACTGACCCAAGATGTCCTATGGAAACTCACAAATATCTCAGGTTATTCTTTATTCTCCATAAACTGATTCCTGAAGACAATATTTAAATCTTATCGAACATGGAGAATGCAACCTGGTGCCTAATTAGAGACTTCACCCTTACAGACAAGCATTTATATCAGTGGAAGTTACTCTGTACATTACCAGAGGAAAAAGTTAATTCTCAACTCAGCTGCAAACCTTGTGATCTACAATAATAACCTATCTGAAAAGATATACTGGTGTAATATTGTCTGTCACAAATGTTGTTGAAGTAAACAATCACTTACTCACTGGATTTAAGGCCCACTCCATGAGATGGAATTCATCCCCACTAGATATTACTCAGGTGGTCAAGAAACTTAGAGTGGAGAGACCATGCGGTAAGATGAAAACCAAATATTATTCTTCTTATAAAGGAATATAACAATAAAATCAATCCTAATGGCATGCTGCTAAGCTCATAGATCCATGCCTTGTTCAGCCATTATCAGAGAAGCTTCCTCTTGCAGTATATGTGAACTAACATGGTGACCCACAACTGGACAATAAGTAAAAAATGAGAGAATTGGGAACATTCGATCTTTCATTTGGGGTCTTCATCAAACCCCTTCACTCAGGACATAGGAAGCTATATGGAATAAAAGGCAAAAAGAATGCTAGAGCTAGAGGGGTTGGATGAATCCAAGGAAACAGTGTCTTCCAGATACACATATGAACCCACAGAGACTGTGGCAGCATGATTCCAACAAGAAGGGTTTTTATTGCTGAAAGTAGGAAGTAGTCATGGGTTCCCCACCCTTAAACAAAAACTCTGTGCAACTGACATCCATTTGCAAACCAAAATTAGTTTTTTCTAATGGAGTCTCAGTGGGTTTATTAACCACAGTAAATGGTAGGCCCCAAACCCAGGAGTAGTTTGTCAACCCAAAACAATCTCAAACATGTTTTTGAACATTTTTTATCTCATATTGCATTGCTTGGGTGTTTTTTGTCTTATTGGTCTTCTGTGTGTATATTTTGGAATGTGTTTTTTTGTGTGTGTTTTATGTTTTATTTCTATTTGTGAGCATTACTTTTTTTAAAAAAAAAACCTGATTTTTGGGTTTTTGTTTATTTGTCTGTTTTCTATAGAGTTGGACAAGTGGGGAGGTATATATGATCAGGAAGAAGCTGAGGTGCTTCTGATCAGAATATATTATCTGAAAAAAATTAATTCAATAAAAGAAATATAATAAGCAACATTTTTTTCTAGGTCTTAGTTGCCTCACTCAATTTAATCTTTGTAAGTATTATACATTTACCTGCAAAATTCATGATTGCATTTTACTGAATAGTATTTCACAATATCCATACATTACATTTTAATTATCTATTCATTGGTTGAAGGACATTTAGTTTGCATCCCTTTTCTAGATATTGTGAATAAGACAGAATGAACGTGGCTGAAAATATCTGTGGAGTATGGTATTGAATACTTTGGGCATATGTCAAAGAATGGTACAGCTGGGTCATATGGTAGATTGATTTTTATTGTTTTGAAAATTCTTGACATTGATTACCAAATTTTTCTCATCTAGGCTGATAATGCTCCTTCTGAATCCAAAGACCATTTAACAAAACCCCAACACCAGTTATGAGATGTTGTCTTTTGAGTTGTTGGTCATGGCCTTCTGAGGGATTCCCAAAACATTATAGGCTATTGTGATTGTCCTTGTTTGCTACCCACTCCTCCAGAGGTGCATGAACATTCCAGATTTTATGCATTTCAGACATAGGGCCCAAAAGCCCCTTGGCTAGAACTAACCCAAATGCCTCTTCCCTGTCATGGTATCAGAAGGAGCCATGCAAGTTTCCAAAGGAGGAATTAAAAAAAATAAGTCTTGATGCCTGTGGGCTACAAAATAACCAGCATGGCAGGATAAGCTTAAGTATGTAGTATGGCACATGTACTTTAGTGTTATCATCAGCTCTATAGTTGGAATTAAGAACCACTTAATAGGAAGGAAATCATGTGGGGAACAAGAAGCCTAGCCAACTCTCCAGGGCTAGTAAAGTCATGGATTGTGGAGGGGAACCTACACCCGCAGCATTACTAATCTGATACAATCCCTAACTGCATTCTAAATATTTATCCTTCTGCTGACAGATAAATGTATTCTTCCGCCCTCATCAAAGAAACTTCTCTTTGCAACAGGAAACAACAACCAATCAAAAATCAGAGTTATGGAGGTTACTCCTAATGGATACATCTACAAGAAAAGAAGTGAAGCTAAGGCTTAGGAAATATTGCAGAAGATAGGACAGGCAGGAAGTTTCTAAGAGCCAGAAGAGCAGGGGGTTTAATGTTACATCGTGTCTCCTAAGAATGGCAGATGCTGCACTCCTAAAGCTTTCCCAACATGATTGCCCAAACATGAGCTGAACAAAGACAACAAAGTGCCAAAGTGAGTGAGGGAAAGCCCAGGAGTTCTCAACCTTACAAAAGGAACTACACAATCAAGAAGAAATGCTGAGAGTAGGAGAAATAGATCTTTTCAAGGAAGGGCATAGCACCTGGTTATCCAACACCAAATGGCTAGCCCTGAAATCATACAAACACAGTAACAATATACTATACGGACTGAGTAATATATATATATATATATATATATATATATATATATATATGTGTGTGTGTGTGTGTGTGTGTGTGTGTGTGTGTGTGTGTGTGTATTCCTAAATGCATAAAGGCAGCCTGCTCAGTCTATATTTTATATTATTTATATACATATAGTATATAGGAATATATAAGTGTTTGTGTAACAATAATTAATGTAAAAAGACTGAATTTGAAAGAGAGCAAGGAGGTTGTCTTCAGTAGGTATTTTATTGTTGTGAAGAGACATCATGTCTAGAGCAACTCCTTTAAAGGAAAGCATTTAATTGTGGTGGCTCACAGTTCAGAGGTTTAGTCCATTATCATCATGCTGTTGACCATGTTATCTGAAAGTATGGCAGCATGCAAGCAGACATGGTGCTGGACAGGGAGCTGAGAGTTCTTATATATTGACTCACAGGCAACAGGAAGTAATCTCTCTCCAAAATAATTTTTTTGGTTTAGTGAGACTGAGTTTCTCTGTGGCTTTGGAGACTTTCCTGGAACTAGCTCTTGTAGACTAGGCTGGCCTGGAACTTACAGAGATCTGCCTGTTTCTGCCTCCTGAATGCTAGAATAAAAGGCATGTACTACCACTGCCTGGCTTCCAAATTTTTTTCAATTAATTAAAAATGTTGTTTCTTAAAAATAATTGAAAAGGAAGAGTATTTTTATATAAATTATTTAAAAACAAAGGGGCTATGTGCATTGCAAACAGTAATGTCACACTGGTAGTTTGTGGCATAATTTTTATAGGCCATACCTACTACTTCAACAAGGCCACACCTCCTAACAGTGCCACTGCCTTTGCAGGCCATTTTCTTTCAAATGACCAAAGTGGTGTACATGGGAACATTTGGAAAGAGGAACAGGAAGGAGGAGATGATACAAATGCATAACACTTTCAAATAAAATAGATAGAATAGAAATCAATTAAAAAGATGTAAAATGTTAAGGCTATATGTTACCTCCACAACAAATTCTACCATGTCTTCTTTGCCATTGTGGCATGACCTGCTCATACTGTGAGCCAAACTGAGTCCTTTTTTCTTGTAAGTTGCTCTTTGTTAATTATTTTGCTTCCATCAATGAGAAAGGGACCTAATTATACCCGAAGTCCCCTAATCTTCAAATTCAAACTGACTCCTAATATTTTTATCACAACAACAGAAAAAGAAATAGTTCAGTACATATAAATGAGTTCCTCAAATATGTACTAATTCATTATTGTTTAAATTCAAGTCCATTTCTTTGTGAATCAAGTTAATGTCAGCAGTGAAGTCCTAAAAATAACTTTTTAATTATATGCATCCAAGTTAGAAGTTATGTTAAGTAGAGGACAGACATCATTATTTCAAAATAGAAAACAGAATCCTACTGAATATGGTTCAAACTAAGGCAATACCCAAAACTTGTAAGAGCAACATTACATCTTTATTGTGTGCTGTACTAGTGTTTGAATTCTACAGAACTTCACAAGAACTACTAGTGTGGCATTGCTCTTTGTAACACATGTAGCCACATTGCTTTTAAGTAATTTATACCAAAATACTCTTCGTTTTCATTTATTATTTAAGAAACAATATTTCTATGCCATTTTAAAATATTTTTTTGAGAAAGCCACGCATGGATGCTCTTTAATGTGAAAGCGTGCCACTGGTGTTGTCATGCTCCTAACATTTCTTCCTTATGTCTACAGCATTTTCTTTATTCCTGTGTGTTTACATACTGCTTAAGAGTCTAAGAACAGAAACCTGAGCATGCAAAAAAATGCTTGGCCCCTGAATTTTCTTTTGAATATTGTTGGAAACTCCCATGGCCCCATGACTGTATTACATGTCTTTTCTGTAAATCTAGCATCTTCCACTAGCAGTGCTAAATTTGAACATTTTTAAACCATGACTGCAGGAATCTCTTCATTCTCTTCACTGAGGACTGAAATCAGAAAACTGAATGCATAGGTACTTTTGAACATGTAGGACTCCCCAGGGCTGTTGTCCTAAAGAATTCTTACTTGAAAACAAATGGGCATTTCTAACTTTGTGACCTTGCATTAAATTTTGACAAAGCATCTTTCCTATTGCTTCATTGTAAAATACTTGGATTCTTTTGGCAGACATTAGAAACTGTAACAGCATCCTCTTTGGACAACACTTTTACTTTTACATGTGATCATTTTTTTTTCTGAGATGATAAGTTCTCAAATATTTCGACATTAATATTTCTCCTGTTGCCAATATTTTCATATAAATTTGGCTGAGTATAACTAATTATTTTTCTACTGTCTGAGTGTTTTGCTACTTAGACATTTTTCTCTGCCGCATAAATGAGTCCTTCACTTGTAAGCCCAGTATTCAAAATCATAAGGACATAGACAAAACCTTTTGACACACTGCAAGATTTCCCAATAGAATCTTCATATTTCTCTGAACCTATGTCAGACTATCTTTTATTGTTGACTGTCCAATCATCATTTTTATTTTCTGAGGCACCACCAGGATAATCTGTCAAGCTCTGCTTTCAGATTTCTAGACATTATTTAATTCCTATAATAGTTCCTATGAATTCTATAACTTTTCCTATAATTTCTTTTGCCTTTTTTAAAATTCCTGTAACTTTTCCCACACTTCTCCTGTCAATGAATGAAATTGTTTCCATATTTTCATGTGCATAATACCAACAAACCGCAGGTCTTAGTGATATTTCCTGTGTTATAACACATATCTGATATTTTGATTCCTAATTTTAGAGATTCATAAAAAAAATTGGCATCATTGTTTTGAGTATGTAGTAGCATGTAATTGGCAGGTGTGTAAGTCACGCAAAACTGCTATTCTTGTGGATTACAAGTAATAGTGTAGAAAAATAGGGCCAAATCACATAATTTTCTCTAGTGGAATGCTTCCAATGACCTAAAGACTTCACATATTGCTCTTCCCTGCCACATAACAATATCAAGTTTGAGAAAAAACCTTTAGCACATAAGTCTTTGGGGGAAATTTTAGATCCAAATATGTCATCCATTTTGTTCCTGTCTTCTATGAATATTTTTTAAAGGACACAAAGAAAGAATAGAGCCAGGCCTGTGATATATACCTAGAATCCCAGTACCTGAGAGAGAGAGAGATTTGAGGATTCTCAATTTGAGGCCAGCAAGGGTTACCTATTAAGTTATAGGACAGGCTTAACTTCTGAATAAGATCTTGTCTCAAGATAGCATGTTCCCCAATGAAAATGGAAACTTTGATAATAGGTATGCATTTAAAGTATATGAGCATATTATACCAATTGATTCTATAAAATAGATGTAGAAATTTGAGCAGAATATTAGAAATTAAGGTCTAGCAATACATCCACAAACTCAAAGACACATTTGTTCTTGAAATAACAGAATTTGCATTTTAAAGCAAATACTTTCTTTAAATTTTTCTAATTCTATTGAATATGAGATACCAGATATACAGAAAATACTTTTGGCATAGGGCACTTTTATGATCTAATACTTATTTGTATGCACTTGGATGAAGATAAACTAATTACACAAAAAAGCAAAAAACCTTAACATGGTTCTCGGAATTGGTTAGGATAGAAATTTTCATTTAGTTTCAAGAGGTCTAATGCATATTAACTAATATAAATAAAATTCAGGGTTTTGCATTTTATAGACAAACCTTAGAACATTAAAACAACAATAAAATAGTAAACGAGAAAAAATAAAGATAAATTTTAAAAGAATAATAATTAAGACAGCATACTTTCAGGTATTGCAGAAGACAAAAACCAGTGAAATAATACCTAGAGTCAAAAACTACATTATTGTGAAATCTAGAATCTCATATATGTCTACATAGCTTTTAAAAATTGATAGAAGAATAATGATATGCTTGGAGAAGTATAAAACTTGATGATAAGTATAAATTTATTCTCATTAAAAGAAATTATGAAACTTGCTGTTCATGAAAATGCTAAGTGAATTTAGAAATATCAGATGAAGCACACAGGGCAGGACAGCAGGAAGCCTAACTGTAGATTTGCGCTTCTCCCTTCTCTCCTTCAAATCCAGTACCCAGTCTTACCCCTAGCTCTATAGCAGATTCTCTGTCTCTCTCTGCCCTCATCTTCAGCAGATCCTGCACATCTTCTCAAAGACTCTCTCCCCTCCATGCTGTGCCTATCCCCTTTTCTAAACTCCCAATTCCCAACAAGAGTTTGATCCTTGAGAACCCAGATTAAAGCAAAAAGAGAGAACTGACTCCATGAAGATTTTATGAGTGCTACCTATGTGCCTTGGCATGTGTGTACACAATCATACACATGTACATAGGCACAAGCACATTCAGATACATGAAATAATAAAAAATATTAAAAGGAAGAAGAATAATTATCAGTCAATGTTGCGGGAGCTCCTTCTGCTCCTTCAGCCAATAGCCGCTGAGAGCCTGGAAGGAGCTCCCGCAACAAGTCAATAGAAATATTAATTGATCACATGCTTAGAATGTAACCAGAGATGTTTTTGGGTTGCGTAACAAACTTCACTATTATAAGTCTTTTTTTAAGTGACAAAAAAAAGAAATCCATAATTCAAGATGTTTTTTAAAGTATATTGATGAGAATATCAGAGTAGATATACCCTTTAATAATAAAACCATGCTTGTACAACATTTTACACATTGTTGACATGTTAACAGAGAATTTCACACTTCATTGAAAAGTTATTAAGACAATTACCAAGTCATTAGTGTACACGTTAAGCCTCAGCTTTGAAACCCCATTCTCTAAAGACTGCATTTAGACAGACAGTTTAGCTCCCAGAATATGCTGAGTCAGAATGTAATCTCTTCCATTGTTTTTAGATACCAGCAAGGCTGTCCTTCACAGTGTTTTAAGACAGTGTTTCTGGACTTTGGCAAACCTAGAAAATTTATTTAACTATACCTTGAAGATTCATTCAGGTTTCATTAAAGAAAATCTTGCTAATCTGACACAGTGAATTTTTGGTCTAGTGAGACTTCTAAGTGACTGCTTATGAGTGTTTAAAATTTAGTCATTAATGTTCATTTAAATATATACAGGTTAAAAAGGAGAAATGCTTTGTAATTTACTTACCCATTTATCTTGATATTTTAAAGCAATACAAATGTTATAAACATTCCACCAGAATTTTTGTAAATTATATATATAAGCATATATACATATATATATACATTTATAATATTTTATAGGCTGACTCACACATTGCATAATATAAGTGTATTGGAAATTACTTCAACATATGTAGAAATTTCTGTTTAATAGTGACATTACATTTTAATTTATGATTTAATAACTATAGTACTTATTTTACTATTGATAAATACTTGAATATTTTGTCATTTTGACTAGTATCACAATGAACTTCCAAAATTATGATTATGTGCATATATACATATATGTATGTATATGTATATTTAATGTACTTTAATGATAATATGCATATATTCACTTAGGTTTTAATGCTTTTTCTAGGTACAACAGGAATGGAAATTTTTGTTATATAAATAAAAGGTAATAAAAACTTATTTGAATCAGTACAAAATTAAGATACTTCCAAAGTTCAAAAATGTCTTTGAGGTATTCTCATATGCACCTATGCTACAGTAGTCTTGTCTATTTCTAGATGTCTTCACTCTCTACCCATAATGTACTCAAGAATGTAAAAACATATACTATTTGGAAATCCAAGAAAAATGCTGAGGCTGAAACTATCGAAATATACAGTTCTAGCCAAATGTGAAAGTATTTACTGAAAAATGGTGTAGGAGGGTCTATGTCTAGGTGTTACTTTTATTGGTTAAATAAAGAGACTGCCTTGGCCTAGTTGATAGGGCAGAAAATTAGGTGGGTGGAGTAAGAAGAATATACTAGGTGACTATTTCAAAACTCTACCATTAAGTAAACTAAAGGATTACAAAGAGGGGATATGTTATATTTGGCAGGATTACTATTTTAGACAAATATTTGGAATGGGGGAGATGAGTGGTTCAAAAAAGGTCTTTGGTTTTTGGACAGGTCTTTTTCTATATTGCTTGGACACGGCTTTGTCTCCTAAGCTCAAGATATCCTCTTTGACAGCTGCAATCATAGGTATAAAGAACTATTCCAGGCTTTGGCTTGCGAAAGTCTTTAAAACACATATCCATAGTTCTCCCTGTCTATTGAATATGGCCATAGCATTCAAAGTATCAAAATACTTTAAAAATGAGAAAAGAGTTTAAGAAAATGCTGCCATATATCTGGAAAATAAGGTTAGAAGTGAGAGACTGCTAATATCCCCTGATATTTTGGGTGTCTGTGACTTTCCTCATTTTAGTATGCACCTGACTGGGAATAGACCTCAGTTATAAGAGATCATATTGTCTGTGTCTGAGCTCCTGGAACTCCTGATTTATGACACTCCAGTCTAGCTACTCACTGAGCTGAGCATGACCTTGCTTGTTGACCCAGTACATAGTTAGCCCTGTATGACCTCAGTAGTCATAAGAAGCTGACCACAATTTAACATCTAGTGGTTCATGAAAAAACAGGCAGCCGTTTAGGAAAAAGTTGCTCAGTATTGTACAAACCTTGGGAAGCCTGGGGATACAGCACATCTCAAATGACTTGCAACTAGAGAAAACTATGTCCTTTTGCTCTTCATGACAGGATAGTTTTCCTGTTCTTTCTGACATGCATGGAGCTGATGCAGCCCTAAGCACAAAATCTCTATCATCATATTACTTTCCATGGTAATTGTTCCGATATTAAAACACAGTGCTCTGTCTTTTACATTTCCCACCACCAGAGTATCCAGTTGATTTCTTTGTATGATTCTCAGAATGATCTGCAATTATATGCACTACTAATGTATAGTTGAGTTTGTAATATAGGAGTTAGTTCTCATAGCTCACTAATTTACTTTCACATTAACTAGAGTCACTTACTTGAATGTTTGAATGGTGTTTTCTTCCATTTAATGTCACCCAAAACAAATATTCACTGTGCATGAAAAAATAACAAGACATTATGATTACAATGATCAGTGGTTGACTGATCATTCCTGACTCCAGTATGCATTATCTTACTATAAGAGTGTGATTTAAGGTGTCCTGAAGATGAAGCAAACATGGAAATTCAGCCTTATGTGAGACTTGTATTATAAAACCAACCTTCTATTCTGTGACTGAAACACTATAGCAATTCATTTGTGGGAACACTGCACTAATGAGTCAATAAAAGGCATTACTTCTATACTAGAACAGTTGATCGCTGACAAATGAACTCCATCACCTTATGGAGAACTTGAGAATATACTTTTGATCATATGGGAAAAAAAGATCCTTCTTAATTTTGACAAATAACATGTCCATACATTCATTTAAGTTTTGTGTTTATTGATTGATTTTATAGCTATATCCACATATTATTTATACTTCATTAATTTCTAAGATAAATTATGTGCTTCTACTTCAGCATATAAAATAAAAAGCATAGTAAACCACTTAAAATCCTACTGCATACTATAAGGATTATAATCAAGGTTGGTTTTAAAAGTAATGTATGGAGAATCATATTAAACCCTATCTTTGACTATTAAAATATTAAAAGTAACAGTGAGTCAGGCATTGTGGCACATACCTGTAATCTTTATCTTTGAATGTTAAGGCAAGAGGATTTCCAAGAGTTTGAGACCAGCCTAAGATTCACAATAAGTTCCAGTCCTGTCACAGCAATGGAATCATATATTGCCTAAGAGAAAGTGATTATAGTATTTCAATTTAGACAAAGCTCTTTACTCTATTTTTTGCCATTTTACACTTAAGGAAATTTGAAAATTGTTTTATCTTATCATCTCATCACAACTAGTATAAAGTAAAACACATCTTGCTCTGTATTATGAAGGTTCATAAAATGTCACATTAGCCAAGAAGATTAATGGTACTGCTCTGTGGAAAATTACTACTTGCTCATTTTTGAGATGTAAACCCAGCACTTTGTAGTATGAGCCCTAGCTTAACTAAACCAAATTATTAAAACTTATGAGCAAAAAACTGTCTTCTTTCTCTTTTGAATAGTATTTAAAATTAGTTTTAGAGATGTGATTTTGGGTAGATTTAGTTAGGTTTAGAAATTATTAGGCTGTAAGTTTATAAATATGCTTGATTATATGTAAATAACGCATCAATTAGACCCATTATGAAGTGCAAAACTGAGTTTTAGAACTATCATTCCAGTCACTATTTTTTTCTTCTAGCACTAAAGCATATTTTTCTAAGCACACTATATGATGTCTTTCTTGAAGGTCTTTATGCTGCCTTTTATTTTAAGGGAAATAAATTATTCTTGAATGTATAATATTTTGCACAAAATCATGAATTGAAAATTTAAATTTTATCAATATACTAACCCTAGCCATACTACCAGAAACTGGATTATGAGTCACAGATGAAATGTAGTCATGTATTTATTATATTTATTAAAAAACTACTCCCCTTTCCAGTGTTCATATGTCACAGAGGATATGCATCACACCTTGCTTGATTTGGAAAAGTATGCTTTCTGTGAGAAGTTACTGACAAACCTACTCTTACAGATCTTAAGAATTATTTGTGTACATGTTGATATGATTATCTAAATTGTTTCTTGGATTCTTATGTTTATCTACCTATAACGTCTTTAATTGTTATCTTTGTATTTTTTATTCTGTGTAATTCTTTCTATTTGTATCCAATTGGCCTGAAAATTCCTTCTTCTTTTACTGTATGTGAAATTGGAAAGAGGAAGAAGTCTGAATGGCAAACATACATTTGTCAAATTCTCTGACATCATGGATTGAGACTCCAAGATTATCACATTTTAATTTTCTATTCTTTTGGAGTTTGATCAAATGAATGCAAATTATTTAATAAATATGTTAATCATTTTCTCTAATACTCAAATGAGTATGCCGCCAAGAATAGATATTTGATGCAAGTTCAGATGTTCTAAAGACTTCAGTTATTCTGCTAATAGATATTTAAATAAGAGATTTTATTTCTTTTTGATTTCCTAGATTTATTTCCATCTGAACACTTATTCAAATGGAATTAAATTGTTTGTCAGTTTATTCACAGTTTATTTCAGGAAATATCTTCATTTACTGGTAAAAGTTTTTTGTGTGATTCTGATCTTCATTTTTGTGCTAATGTCCTTCAATATTTAAAAACAATGTGCACTAAAATATATAAGATATACTTGCACATAAATCCAAGCCTATGGTCTTGTGAAGATTCTCTCCAATGAAAGATTTCATGGATGCTATAGGAATTTGGTAGTAAGATTTTGCTATTAAAATCAGATGTAGGTCATAAAGAAGTGTTGGTGTGTGATTTTTAATATGTCTTGTTTTACATCATTGAAAAACTTTCCACTCCCTTTTAATAGATTACTCTTTGAATTATCTTTTTCAATATAAAACAATATATTTTGATAGCATTTTACTATATACTTAGTCATGTAAAAGCAAAATAATAAATGGAATGAGGTTTGATTTTCAGACAATTCTGGAATCAAATGCTAGTTCTAATGATAATTGAACTACATTGTGACTTTGGGTAGTTCCTTCATTTCCATTAACCTTCATATCACTGATTAAATTACCTGGAAGTTGGTATGCAGTATCATATCTCATACATTTAGGATGTTATGGGAAATATAGAATTTTGTACATGTACTCCTCAACAAAATACCCAGAATAGAATAAATGTTCAAAATGTCCCATACTACTGTAACATTCTTTCCATTCTGACTCATCTAAAATTCTCCTTTTTGCATTATGTATTTACAAATAATGGCACTAAACTGTGAGTGTATGCCTTGTGAAGTTTTATAAGTATATCAAATTTCACATGACATTCCCATAACATTCAAATTTGCTTTGTGTTATTTTGCTCTCAATTTACTCTCCCAATAGTATGCCTTTCCAACAGTAGACCTGACTTTAAAAGTATACATTTGTGTTTTCTAGAAATTATGAGGATGATTAATATTATATGTAACCTCTTGCATCTGCTTCTGATGAGGTTAATTGATATTGAGTGCATCAATAGCCAACTTATTTTAATTGCTAAATAGTGTTGTATAACAAAGATATGTATTTCAAAAAGCTTTCATTATGACAGTTCACTATATATAAATAATTGACTTTGACCCTGATCATCATTTCATTATCCTTCCTTTTCACCTCACCCACTTCAATATTCCACATAGTTCTATTCACATTATCGTGTTTATTTCCTGCTAGATTCTGAATATGAGAGAAAATGTGATGCATGTATTGTGAGAATCATTCATTTCACTTAAAATGATAATCTCAGTTCCATCCATTTTCCCTTGATAAACAGTATTTCCTACTTTATGACGGTATAACATAAAATGTATCGATATTTTATCTATTTACCCGTTGTTAAACAGTTATGGTGATTCCATTACCTAATTATTGTGAAGAGTGAGGCAACAATCATGATTATATATTTGCTTCTATAGCAAGCTGAATGTGATTCATATGTATAATTTGAAAAGACAGATCATATGGAATTTTCTAAAATTTCTAAATTTTTGGAAGAAATGTCATACTGATTTCCATAGTGTCTGGTATTTACATCCCCACAAGTAAAGTATAAGAATTCCTTTCTGCTTGGGTTTTTATTGTTTTATTTCTCTTTATTTTGTTTATGATAGTCATTCTGACTATTGAATCTTTTTATTTATTCAGTTATTTGTTTGTATGTTTGTTTATATTTTATATCCCTGACCCAGTTTCCCCTCACTCTTCTCTGTCACCCCCATTCCACTCCTCCGCCATATCTATTCATAGGTCTTCTATGAGTATAAACAAAACATGGAATATCAAGTTGCAGTAAGACTAAGTGCCTACTCATGTTTTAAGGCTCAGCAAGGCAACTCAGTATGAGGAATAGCACCCCAGCAAGAGAGTCAGAGACAAAACAGGCAGTGGTGGCGCATGCCGTTAATCCCAGGATCTATGTGAATATTTGAGGGTAGCCTACTCTACAGAGTGAGTTCCAGGACAGGCTCCAAAGCGACACAGAAACCCTGTGTTTAAAGGCAAAGCAAAACAAAAGCGAACACATACAACAACCACAAAAGAATCAGAGACAGTCCCTGTTCCCATTGTTAGGAATCTCACAATAGGTACAGGCCTATATATATGTAGAGTGCTCAAATCAGTCCCAAGCAGGCTCCTTGGTTGTCAGTTCTGTCTATATGAAACTCTGTGAAGCCAGGTTAGTTGATTCTGTAAATTTTCTGGTGGTGTCCTTGACCCCTCTAGCTCTTAAAATCCTTTCTCCCCATCTTCTTTAGGATTTTTCCAGCTCGGTCTAATGTTTGGCTGTGGGTCTGCATCAGTTTCCATTAGTTACTGGATGAAACCTCTCTTATGAAAAATGGGCTAAGTACCAATCTATGGCTATAACAAAAAATATTAGATATCATTGCATCAACATTATTTTTCCTCCAGTCGTGCTTGGTTCTACCCTAGGTCTCTGAGTCACACAGTCTCTGGGTCCTGGTGTTCCAGGCATTGTTAGGAGTGGGCTTACTCTCTTGGCATGGATTTTATGCTAGACCAATCACTGATTGGCAACTCCCTCAATCTATAGGCCACCCTTACTCCAGCGTATCCCATAGGCAGGACGAAATGTAGGCCAAAGGTTTCATGGCTGGGTTGGTGTCCCAATCCCTCCACTGGAAGATGGCCAGTTTAGGCTACATAGCCCTTAGGAATCTTAGCTGGTATCATCTTTGTAGATTTGTGGGACACTCCTTTGTGGCAGGTTTTTAGCTGACCCCAAAGTGTGCCCTCCCTTTCAGTAGTCTCTTTTATTCTTTCCACAGCCTGATGGCTCATGATCCCATCTCCACCATCTTGCAGTCCACTCAGGGAGATCTGGGTGTTCCCCTTGAACAGTCTTTATTACCTAGTCTTTCTGGGAGAGTGGATTTTATCATATTTATCCTTTATTTTATAGCTATTCACCATTTATGAGTGAGTATATACCATGTTTGTCTGTCTGGGTCTAGGGTACTTCATTCTGAATTTTTTTTTTTTTAGGTTTCATCCATTTTTCGGAAATTTTCATAATATCTTTGTTTTTAACAGCTGAGTAAAACTCCATTGTGCAAATGTACCACATTTTCTGTATTCATTTTTCAGTTGAAGGACATCTAGGGGATGCAATATGGTGTTTTGCGCAGGCTCTCAGGAGTGTCATCTGGAGGTGGGCAGTGCCTTACCTTAAGTCCTTAGATTTGGCCTGGCCTCTGGTAAGGCCAAAGTCTTCTTTTTCTTCTGTTGAATTTGAAGGACAGAATAATCTTTAGATTATGAATGTGAGCATAATTCTATTTTGTGATTTCATCTATAATTTCTTTCTTTGCTGTTTTGTAATTTCCTGTATAGCAGTCCTTGTTACGTTGATGCTAATTAATTTTTATTATTATGAATGAAATTGTTTTTCTAATTTCATTTTTAGCAATATTTTTATGAGAACTGAGTTTCACACCTAACTCCTCAAAGAACCATACTCCCCATCTTTACCCAAACCCATTGTTTGTGTGTTTTTATTATTTAAAAAAAAACTCAAGACCAATTTGTGTTACTCTGATATTCTTGGTTTTGTGGTTTTCCACTAGAGTATGTTCAACTTCTCAAGGAATATACTCTTAGGGATAGCTGTTTTTCTGTTCCCCAGATATTAGCTCTAGGGATAGAGGTGGGTTTGTGCTCTCCATTTCAATTTCCATCCTGGGATTTGGTCTTTCTTACATTGGCATTATGCATGTTGCTGCAATTGCTGTAAGTCCCAGTGTGCTGTATTCAAAAGATGTTCCCATATGGACTCTTATAATTTCTGATCATTCTCAACTGCAATGGTCTCTGAGTCTTGGAGAGTTTGGGTTGGCATATATGTCTCTTTTAGTACAGAACATTCTGTAGTCTCTTATTCTCTGCTCCTTGGCTAGTGGTGGGCCACTTTAGTAATTACCATCTACTATAAATAGAAGTTTCTCAGATAATGGTTGATAAATGCATTCATCTAAAGATATTGAGATAAGTCATCAGCAGTTGGTTTTATATTATGAGAATTTAGTAAGATATTAGTATAAGTTCTCCCTAAGGGAATATGTCCTGTCTAGCCATAGGTTCTTGGCCTAATAACAGCATCAAATATATATTTCATCTTTGGAGTCATATTTAAATCCAATCAGAAAGTGGCTTTTTACTTGAGATGTTCATGTTGCTATTGCTGCTGTCGGCATGTCTGCCAGGCCAGTTGTTACTGTAGCTTACAAGGTTCACAGTTGTGTATAATTACTTTTCTCTTCTATTTCTATTTCACCCAAATAGGAATTTTCAATACTCTGAAAGCTTTCAAGTCATTACAAAGTTGATTTTTTGCATGCCTTGTGGCACAAATATGTGGTGTCTTCAGTAATGGGTTCTTGCCATCAAGTTTTGGAGGGTATCCAGTAACAGTGGCATTAGCTTGTACTGTTTTTCATTTTAAGGGATCCACCTGTCTAATAACTCCAAAAAATAATTAAATTATATTCACTTGTGTAACTATATCATGTTTTCATTAATTATTCATTGGCTTCTGGACATCTAAGCTGTTCCACATCCAAGTTGCTGTGAACAGAGTATCAGTGAATGAAATCTATCACATAAGTAAAAGGACAAAACCACATGATCATCTCCTTGGATGCATAAAAGACCTTTGGGAAAATCCAAAATCTATTCACATCCTGTAGAGAATAGGGATACAAGCAAAATATATTAACACAATAACGGCGATTTGCCAGAATTTTTTCACGAATAGTACCTTAAGTTGAGAAAAATAATTCTAAAAGGATTTCCACTAAAATCAGGAACAAGACAAAAATGTCCCCTCTCCCCACTCCTATTCAACATAATAACTGAAGATTTAGCAAGAGCAAAAATAACAAAAAGATAGAGGAGATAAGTAAGGAAAGAAGACTCAATGTGTCTTTATTTACAACCCTCCCCCCTTTCTGCCTCCCTTCCTTCTGGGGGCTTTGGGGCCAAATCCCGGGGGCAACCTAGCAGGCGGGAGCTCCTTTGTTTCAATAGCCTGCCTGCAGCAAGCAAGGTAGGCACTTTGTTTAAGAGCTACCCAACCAGCACAGAGATCTGATCTTGGCACCAGGAGAGCTATCATTGGGGAGAGCCATCATTGGGGAGAGACATCACTCAAGCACCAGGAGAGCCATCATTGAAGAGTTCCATCACTGGGAAGGTACATCAGTAGGCAAGGAGACAGATGATACGATATATAGAAAGTACCTTTAAAACTCCTCCCAAAACCTGAAAGAACTGATAATGCAATCAGTTGAATACAATCAGTTACAAAATTAACAAACAGTCTGTGTACAAATAAAAACCACATCAATAATGAAATAAAAGAATATCATTCTCATTTACTTCCAAAATACCGTGGAAAAAATATAACCAAGAAAGTAGAAGACTGTTACAATGAAAGCATGAATATAATAAAAAAGAGAAAATATACCAGAAGTTAGAAAGATGTCTCATGTCTACAGGTTGGTAGAAATAATATTATGATAGTAGACATCATATCAAAAGCAAACTAAAGATTTAATAATGTTTTTATTTAATTTCAATGCAATTCTTCAAAAACAGAACAAAAGGAATAAATTTTATTATATTAAAGTATATTTTTATTTCTAATTCTTAATGATCTTTGTCATGAATCCATGCTGAATTTTTATAGGTACCAAAATAATCATGTGAATTTTGTCTATTTATCTATCCATCTATGTAGATATGTGGAAACCTTTCCTTCTACTCATACTCATGTTTGTGTGCATGCATGTGAAATCTGTAACAACATAATTGATATTTTTTTCAGACTGAAGCATCCTCGAATTTTAGTATGAGAACAATTTAGTCATGGAATATGATATCTTTAGTAATAAATTTTGTTTATAAGCCTATAATCAATAATTTTGGTCTCAATCATCTTTGAGGAAATTACTCTGTAATTTAGTGTTGAATTAAGAGCGGCAAGGCTGTGTCCCCGGCACCTGGCTGCCCACATGGCTAGGTTATGCCCCGAAATAATTACACGGAAACTGTATTCTTTCAAACACTGCCTGGCCCGGCTAGTTCCAGCTTCTTATTGGCTAGCTCTTACATATTGTTCTAACCCATTTCTATTATTCTGTGTAGCCCAAGAGCTGGCTTACCAGGGAGGATCTTAACCTGCATCTGTCTGGAGCAGGAGAATCATGGCGACTCCTTACTCAGCTTCTTTCTCCCAGGATCCTCTTCTGTTTACTCCACCTACCTAATTTTCTATCCTATGAGAGCCGAGGCAGTTTCTTTATTATTAACCAATGCGAGCAACAGATAAGATACAAGACCCACCTCCATCAATTTAGTTATGTCATCATCATTTTTGGTGACAGAGTAATATTGGCTTCATAGAATAAACCTAGGGGTGTGTTACTTTCCATGTGCTTGTTTAAGATACTTTGAGACATACTGGTATTAATAATTTTATATTAACTAAAATTAAAATATAATTACATCATTTCCCTTTTCTCTTTCCAATCCCATTTAACTATTAGTTACCTCTTTCTCAAAATCATGGCCACATTTTATTTAATTTTTATTGGTAAACAACATACCCACTTAAATTTATAAATTTTTAAATGGAGTAGTATTGAGTATTTAATGTAGTCCTGGAGCTTTCTTCATATTTATTTTAATATCATGTTTCTAAAAAATCCTACACATGAATACTATATTTACACAATTCTCTTCCCCCTCTCACCTCTGACTCTTCTCATTTCCACAAATACCTTTCAAATTCATGGACTTTTCCTAAATTATTATATTTATACATACTTATAGATACACACACAAGATATTAAGTCAACTTACTGTTGTTAATACTGTACATGTGCTTAGGAATGACAATTCGGTATTAGATAACTGAATAAGGATTCTATTTCCTTCAGTCGCCATTGATTGCCGTAACTATTCATCTGAGTAGGAGGCATTGTGAAATTTACCACTTTTACACTAACTTGTAGACTGGTGCTTTTATTGTGATTGTCTTGTTTAGGCAACCATGTTATTGGGATTTCATAGGTACAGCTTTTATATCATAATTTGGAGACTCTATCTCTAAGCTGCCTTCCTGGTCCACTGACTGTAGGGGTCATACTCAAGTACAATTGACTCTTGTTCTTTCTGGAGCTCTTGGTTGCCAATAGCTCCTTAGCTCCGGTGTAACTTGCCCATCTTTTTTTCTTCTTGTTGGGATTTGGTTGAACTTGAATTTGTACAATTTGGTTTTTCGAGACAAGGTTTCTCTGTGGTTTTGGAGCCTGTCCTGGAACTAGCTCTTGTAGACCAGGCTGGTCTCGAACTCATAGAGATCCGCCTGCCTCTGCCTCCCGAGTGCTGGAATTAAAGGCGTGCGCCACCACCGCCCGGTGAATTTGTACAATTCTTGTGAATCGCTATGAGTTAATATGTGCAGCTATCCTACTGATTCCAGAAGACACTGCTTTCATTTGCCTATTGCTTTTATACCTTATAAACAAATATTCTACCACACTTTTTTTTTCCTTGAGTCCTGTCTCTGTGTATTTGGGGAGTAAAATTTATATGTTCTCTTTGGGGTTTAGAATTCTGACATCTCTTATTCTCTGTACCCTGGCCAATTGTGGGTCACTGTACTAATTATTATTTAATGCAAACAAAAGATCCTCTGGTGAACATAGACATATTAATCTATGGGAATAAAAAATAGGTTGCTGGAACTCAGTTAAATACAATGTAAATTTAACATAATACCATTTTCTTTTATAGGGCCTATAATTTGGCTAGCCATAGGTTCTTTGACGGACAATGGTTCCAGATATGAATTTCATCTTGTAGATAAGGACTAAATCCAGTCATAAACTAGTTGGTTAATCCCTTGCTGCTCATGAAACTATTTTATTAGTGGGCATTTTTTGTGAGGCCAGTCATTGTTGGAGATTACAGGATTCATAGCTGGGAATTATTTATGATTACTTCTGTTCTCTAGTAGTTTTCTTTCATTTATTTATTTATTTATTTATTTATTTATTTATTTATTTAAGATTTCTCCCTCCTCCCCGCCACCGCCTCCCATTTCCCTCCCCCTTCCCCAATGAAGTCACCCTCCCTCCTCAGCCCGAAGAGCAGTCAGGGTTCCTTGCCCTGTGGGAAGTCCAAGGACCTCCCACCTCCTTCCAGGTCTAGTAAGGTGATCATCCAAATAGCCTAGGCTCCCACAAAGCCAGTATATGCAGTAGGATCAAAACCCAGTGCCATTGTTCTTGACTTCTCAGCAGTCCTCATTGTCTGCTATGTTCAGCAAGTCCGGTTTTATTCCATGATTTTTCCGACCCAGGCCAGCTGGCCTTGGTGAGTTCCGATGGAACATTCCCATTGTCTCAGTGTGTGGGTGCACCCCTCACGGTCCTGAGTTCCTTGCTTGTGCTCTCTCTCCTTCTGTTCCTGATTTGGAACTTGGGATTTCAGTCCGGTGCTCCAATGTGGGACTCTGTCTCTGTCTCCTTTCATCGCCTGCTGAAGGTTAATATTCAGGAGGATGCCTATATGTTTTTCTTTGGGTTCACCTTCTTATTTAGCTTCTCTAGGATCACGAATTATCGGCTCAATGTCCTTTATTTATGGCTAGAAACCAATTATGAGTGAGTACATCCCATCTTCCTCATTTTGGGTCTGGCTTACCTCACCCAGGATAGTGTTTTCTATTTCCGTTCATTTGCATGCAAAGTTCAAGAAGTCATTGTTTTTTACTGCTGAGTAGTACTCTAATATGTATATATTCCATACTTTCTTCATCCATTCTTCCATTGAAGGGCATCTAGGTTGTTTCCAGGTTCTGGATATTACAAACAAGCATCAAAATTCTTCACAGACCTTGAGAAGACAATCAACTTTATATGGAAAAACAAAAAACCCAGGATAGCCAAAACAATCTTATACAATAAAGGAACGTCTGGAGGCATTACCATCCCTGACTTCAAACTCTATTACAGAGCTACAGTATTGAAAACAGCTTGGTATTGGCATAAAAACAGAGAAGTCGACCAATGGAATCGAATAGAAGACCCTGACTTTAACCCACAAACCTATGAACACCTGATTTTCGATAAAGGAGCTAAAAGTATATAATGGAAAAAAGAGAGCATCTTCAACAAATTGTGCTGGCATAACTGGATGTCAACCTGTAGAAGAATGAAAATAGATCCATATCTATCACCATGCACAAAACTCAAGTCCAAATGGATTAAAGATCTCAATATCAGTGGGAAGTACTCCTCTAGTAGTTTTCATAGCACCTATTCAGTACTGTAAAACTAACTACTGGGAATGAAGCATCCAAGTACATACTAACTTAGTGTCGCCATGCTCAAAACCTCAAACATGTGGTTTATTTAGGAACAGGATCTTATCAAGTTTAGGATTGTAACAAAACATGAGGGAACAGGATGGTTGAACTGGGGGAAGGAGAGGGAGGGAGAGCAATGAAAAGTGTATCTTATTTTTATTTTATTTTTTTATTGATGTTATTGACCTATAAATTTTTCTCTGCTTCCTTCCCTTCCTCTCCCCTACCCATCAACCCTCTCCCATGGTTCCTATGCTTCCAATTTACTCAGGAGATCTTGTCTTTTTCTATTTTCCCATGTAAATTAGATCCATGTATGTCTTAGGGTCCTCATTGTTGTTTAGATTCTCTGGGATTATGATTTGTAGGCTGCTTTTCTTTCCTTTATGTTTAAAAACCACTTATGAGTAATTACAGATGATAATTGTCTTTCTGGGTCAGGGTTACCTCACTCAATATGATGTTATCTAGCTCCATTCATTTTTCTGCAAATTTCAAGTTGTCATTATTTTTTTCTACTGTGTAGTCCTCCATTGTATAAATGTACCACATTTTTCTTATCCATTTTTCAGTCAAGGGGCATTTAGTTTGTTTCTAGTTTCTGCCTATGACAAACAATGCTGCTATGAACATAGCTGAGCACTTGTCATTGTGACACAATTGAGCATCTGTTGGCTATATACCCAAAAGTGGTATCACTGGGTCTTGAGGAAGGCTGTTTCCTAGTTTTCTGAGAAATCTCCACACTGATATACAAAGGGATTGTACTAATTTGCATTCCCACCAGCAATGTAAATGTGTTCCCTTTTACCCCACAACCTCTCCAGCTTAAGTTCCCATCAGTGTTTTTGATATTGACCATTCTTACAGGTTTAAAATGGAATCTCAGGGTTCTTTTGATTTGCATTTCTCTGATGACTAAGGGTGTTGAGCTTTTCCTTAAGTGTCTTTCAGTCACTTTAGATTCTTCTGTTGAGAGTTCTCTGTTTAGTTCTGTACTCCATTTTTTAAATAGGATTATTTGTTCTTTTGATGACCAATTTCTTGAGTTTTTGTATATTTTGGAGATCAGACCTCTGTCTGATGTGGGTTTGGTGAAGATCTTTTCCCATTCTGTAGGCTGTTGTTTTGTCTTGTTGACCACGTGCTTTGCTTTACAGAAGCTTTTCAGTTTTAGGAGACCCCATTTATTGATTGTTTCTCTCAGTGTCTGTGCTGCTGAGGTTATAATTAGGAAGTGGTCTCATGTGCCAATGCGTTCAAGTGTACTTCCCACTTTCGTTACTATGAAGTTTAGTGTGGCTGGCTTTCTGTTGAGGTCTTTAATCCATTTGGACTTGAGTTTTGTGCATGGTGATAGATATGAATCTATTTTTATTCTTCTACATGTTGATATGCCAGCACCATTTGTTAAATATGCTTTCTTTTTTTCCATTTTTATTTTTTGCTTCTTTGTCAAAAATGAGATGTTCAAAGGTTTGTGGATTAATATCTGGGTTTTCAATTCGGTTCTCTTGGTCCTCATGTCTGTTTTTATGTGAATACCAGGCTGTTTTCAGTACTGTAGCTCTCTAGTTTAGTTTGAAGTCAGGGATTGTGATGCCGATAGAGGTATCTTGATAGAGGGAGCCATTATGGGGATAGGGATAAATTGGATGATAGAGAAACTCACAGGAATCTGTAAGGATGGCCCTAGCTAAGATTCCTAGCAATATTGGAGAGGGTACCTTAATTGCCCTTCCCCTATAATCCAATTGATGACCACCCTAATTGTTATCCCAGAACCTTTATTCAGTAACTGATGAAATCAGATGCAGAGATCCACTGCTAAGCACTGGGACAAGCTCCTGGAGTTCAGTCGAAGAGAGGGAGGATGGAATATATGAACAAAGTGGTCAAGATCATGATGGAGAAAACCACAGAGACAGCTGCACTGAGTTAGTGGGAGCTCACTGACACTGGACCGAGAGCTGGAGAACCTGCATAGGACCAAACTAGGCGCTCTGAATGTGAGTGACAGCTCTGTGGCTTAGGCAGTCTGTGGAGCCATTAGCAGTGGGAACAGGATTTACCCCAGTGCATGAACTGGCTTTTTGGAGCCCATTCCGTATGGAGGGCTACCTTACTCAGCAGAGATATGGTGGGGGGGGGGGAGGAGGCTTGAATCTGCTTCCACTGAATATGCTAGACTTTGTAGACTTCCCATGGAAGGCCTGACCCTATCTGAGGCTTGGATGGGGATTGGATCGGGAGAAGTGTTGGGGCGGGGAGCAGGAGAGGGGTTGATAGGGGAAACTCTGGGTTGGCATTGTAAACTGAAAAAAAAACTTTTAAATAAAACATTTCTAAAGAGAGGATAATGGAGAACAGTGATAATAGCTTTTTAATATCTGGGGAGATGTCTATGGCACTTCACTGGTCAAAAAGTCGACGAGAAGTAAATCATTTTTGGCAATAAGCTTTTTTGTTAACCTCTGTGTCCAGTAGGATGACATTGTCTTGTTCTAGGGTAGTTAAATTTCAACACACACACACACAGAGAGAGAGAGAGAGAGAGAGAGAGAGAGAGAGAGAGAGAGAGAGAGAGAAAGAGAGAGAGAGAGAGGAATCCTCTTTCCCACAAGGTCTTTAGTCTTATTTATCCCACCATATACTTCCCTCTCTATCCTAACAAGAACTCCATCACCACAGTTTAATACCCCTGCTTTCATTGTGCCATTTAAATCTTTGATATTTGTACATTCTATCTTACCTCCATTAGGCACCATTCCCCACAGAATCATTAGTAATTTTCTAACCTCTATGTATATTCTGAATGAAAGATTTATATCTGAAGGCAGCATCTGCAGATGAGAGGAAAACATGTGACATTTATCTTTCTGGGTCTGAGTTAACTCACTTAGAATTATTATTTCCTGCTCATTCATTGATCTGTGAATTTTACATTTCTTATAAGTGAATATTATCCCATTGTATAACTACACTATCTTTCATTATTTATTTATCAGTTGATGAACATCTATACTCTTTTCATTTCCATAACTTTTGCGAATAAAGCAGCAGTGAACATGGATAATTAAGTATCTTTAGTGTAGAACATGGAGTCAGTTGGCTATATACCCAAGAGTGGTATATTTGTCTTAGCAGTTTTAATCTGCATTTCTGTGATGGCTAAGGTAATATTTCCCAATCATTTATATTTTATCTTTTGTAGAATACTATTTTAAGTTCTATGGTCCATTTTCATTGGAATCAGGTTGATTTCTTTCTTGTTTAATTTTTTGAGTTCTTTACAGGTTCTAGATATCATCCCTCCACCAGATATAGAACTGGTAGGACTTCTAATTTTAAGCTATAAATAAACATTTCAGTCTCATGACGTCTCATTTATAATTTTTATTCTTAATGATTGTGTTTTGATATTATGTTTTCATTCTTGACCTTTCATGTCTTGCTTATATTAGTGTTGTTTTTTAGTTATCAATAGGATATTACAGAACACAGTTTTTACAGTTCATTTTAAGCTGGTAACAATTGACAAATAAACTGTATAAAGAATTTCTCACACATTTGATCCTATTAATATAACATTTTTATTTTATATTATGTAATGCCTGATATATTTCTGGAGTTGTTACAGAATGTTCACAACTGTGTAATGAGTAACAAAAATTAAGGTCTCATATATTTGTAGATTGATATGTTTAAGATGATAAGCATTGACACATCATTTAAGGGCTGTTTACTCTTTCTAGAATAGAACTTTCTTACTGTATTCTAACATTGGCATAAGAAAAAGCTCTAAAATATTGTCTTTTAAATTAAAATGTTTTCTAAGGCTTGATGTCTCATGTGTGAGACCGAAATCCTCATGATGTGGGGATCAACCAAAATCCAAATCTCATGATACTATTGCCTTACTGTCCATTTTAATTAATATTGAATGTACCTCCAACATTCATCAAACTATAGCATCTTTCCGCCAGTAAATTATTATACTTGAGTTGTTTCTTCTTTCATCTCTTATTATATAGTTAAAAATAACTTTCATACAATTAAAATATCAAAATATTCTGATTTTTGTCATATATGCCTTTGCCACTGAATTGTATTTTTTCATATAAGATTATTTGGATTCTTAAAAACCTTTAATTCTAGCATGGAAAGAAAATCACTTCCACATTTTCTATAAGATAATTTTTAAAGAAAAATTTACTGGTGATGGCTGTATTTAGTGTCTCCATTTATTCAATGCTGCTTTACTGAATATGACTTTCTTTTTTTTTAGTTTGAAATATCATTCTACACTCTGTTTGTTTACAAAGTGCTGAGAAACATGCTCACATTCTCATGAGTTTCCTTTGTATATAATGAGTCTTCTTTTATGCTTTAAACTGAAAGAGAATTACAATATTTCTTTTTTCTTCTCTGTAGCTCCTTCCAAATTCCCTCTATTGAACCCTTCTCATGCTTACTCCACCCACAAGTTGATAGCCTCTTTTATTTTAATTATTTTTCCTATATATGTGTACACACATGTATATGTATATATGTATCCTACTGAGATCATTCTTGTTGGTAATGTGTATATGGTTTCTAGGATGAGCACCCCCAATGGATACCAATAAGGGGACTTCTCACTGAAGAGGTTAGTTTCCTTCTCCTTGCAGTCTTAAGTTGATTGTAGTTCCTTAACTTTATGTGGGACCCTAAGAAATTTCACAATCTAAACTTCTGTTAACATATCCATTGATATTGATATTGCTCTAGTCTTGTTATTTCAGTAATGTCCATAATATTCTGTTTCACAGCAGTTTTGTTACTATCATGGGTCTTAAAACCTTTCCAGAACCTCTTTCAGGGTATTTCCTAAACCAATCTCTCTCTCTTTTTTGATTGCCCCTGAACCATTTATGTAGGGGCTGGGGTCCATGCAATCTGTTGATCTCTGCATAGTGTCCTGTTGTGGTGTTATGTAATTGTCTACATTTGCTGTAAAGAGAAGCTTTTTTGATGAGTGGTGATAACTACATCAGTCACAGTAGAGACTTATACAAACATAAGTTTATAAATATTATATCATAACTGCATAAAATGTCTCAGCCTCCTATTGCTATTACAGTGTGTGCAAGTACTGTTAGTATTTACTTAATACATTGTTTGATACTAATCACATCTATATGAATAGTTTGTTTCTCCAGTAAATTGCGTAACACACCATAAAAAGTGATCATTCACAGCTGTCATACTTCATCCGGAACATGGAATATGTGTTAATTTGCTGTTTATATTAATGATAAGGCTTCTGAACAGCAGTAAAATATTGGTAAACATTTTGAGAAATTTAACATTACAAAGGAATTGTTGACTGAGTTTTATACTTCCAAAGTCCTCTATTGCCCAAGTTCAACTGTGATATTCATTAGAATATTCTTTCCGTTGATTTCATTTGGAGTCTGTACTGGCTTGTTTTATGTCAAGAAGACCCAAGCACATGTCATCAGAGAGGAAGGAGCTACAATTAAGAAAATGACTCCATAAGATGCAGTTGTAAAGCATTTTCTTCATTAGTGATTGATGAAGGAGGGTCCAGTACATTTTGGTTGGAGCCACCCTGGGCTGGTATTCCCAGTGAGCTGAACCCCTCCATAGCCTCTGCATTGGATCCTTTCTCCAAGTTTCTTCCCTATTTGAGTTCCTGTCCTGGCTTCCTTCACCAATGGACTACAGCATGAAAGTGTTAGTCAAATAAACCTTCTCCTCCCCAGCTTGTTTTGATTGTAGTGTTTCATTGCAGCATTAGAAACCCAAACTACGAGTCCTTTGGAATTTCATGAATGTATCTATCTTAATATTTGAGATGTCTTTAGAAACAAAGAACTTTAAATTCATTCTCCCCTTCTTCTTTACTCCTAAAACTCTAATAATTCAATTTTTAAACTTAGTATTGTCTTATAGGGCTTTTATGCATGCTTCTCACTTTTTAATTATCCTTCTTTTTTCCAATATATATCCAATTTCTTATGATTTCTCCCAGAATTCACCACTTAAGGATGTTTCTGAAGCTCACTGACATGTTTACTTTTCTATTATTTTGATCTTTAGCTCCACGGATTTCACTTGGTTCAGTTTTGTGATTCATACTACTTTAATAAACTTTTCTTTTTTTGAATGTATGTCTTCTTTGATTTTGTTTATTCACATATTTATATGTTGTAATTAAGCTTCTTTATGGTGTTTATTTTTAATTCTTTATAAAGAAACACATGCATTTCTACTTCTTTGGAGTTGGTTTCTAGAGCTTTAATAGCTATTAAAGTTTTTGGTGGTATCATGTTTATCTAATTGTTATTCTTGCATTTTTGCAAGAATTGAATTAGGTTCAGAGGATTTGAAAGAACAACATGGATATAGCCTTCAGTCTCTACAGGTGAGTTTTGGCAGTTGATCTATAAATTGAATATTTCCAAGTTCACAGTTAAATGATATTGCACTTGCTTCATGTGTCTGTTTATAGGTACACTGTGAAAACTATGTTTTTCAGATTCATTCTAGGTGCTCAAAGAAGCTTATAAGCTCACTTTTCACTGATAAGGCAGTGGCAAATTCTAAGAACTTGGTCATTTGGCCTGGCGCTGGCACAGGTGCCTGACTTAAGGTATGCATATAGTAGACTACATAAGTGGTTCAGTAATAGATACAACTTTGAGGACGTTCATGAAAGGAATTTAAGCTTTTTTGTCCCCTGGTGGATTATAGGCAGACACAACTAGTCTTAGACTATAGTTAAGTTTAGAAACTGATCCCTTGGTGCACCTTAAAGACCAGACCTAGTACTATACTCTTCAGCATGTCTACAGATCTGTTATGCCTTTCACTGGGTTAGTTGGTGACTAGAAGTATCACTGGACTGTGATTTAGTGGTATTGGCCCAGACCATGGGGAGCCTTCAAGATTTACATTCACAAAGTTACTTGGGAGTCCACATTCAGTGACAAGAAAAAGAATATTTCTTTAAAGATCAATGGTCTGGCAGATATGCTGTTCCCATGATGCTGAAAGTGACTGAAGACAATTCATAGGGTTACTTCATGACCAAGGACGGCAGCCTTGCCTTTCAGGGATACAGATAAATGTCTTTCTCTCTAAGTCCTTGGGCAAAGAAGGCTACACCCACACTTTAGTTGGGAGGAACTGGAACTTAATTATATAGTTTCCTCAGGATATGTAGGCATTGTTGTTTGACAGGCCTGCATTTATGTGCACATGTGGGCATGTCTCCTGTGGAGTTCCTGGATATGCAGTGCTTCCCTTATATAAGGGGAAGAGAGTCTAGGGCCAGATCAAACGCCATGTCAGAACACAGCTGGGTCTGTTACCTGAAGTTTAGTGGGTTTGTTCTCTTCTGGGTCTCTTGTTTGATGATGTTTGTTTTTAGATTACAGTCAAATGGGACTAGAGTCAATTCCTAGGGGGTGCAGGCATGATTCTAGCCTTTTATTGGGATCTGTCAGCATTTTGAGCCTCCTACCTGGATTCCAAAGCTCCTGCAAAGTCTGATTTTTGTCAAAGATAAATGCCAAATTATTGTCACTGTAGGAGTATAACAGCAGGGCACCCACTGTTCGATCATCTTGCCTTACCACATTGTCTTGTTTACTGTTCTGCTTTTTTTATATTTTGCTTTTCAGTATTTCAGTACTGATTTTATAGCATAATTTAAGTATGATATTATATTCCTTTGTATTGTACCCTTTTAAATGTTATCTGTGGAATAAAAAAAGAAAACTTATCTGGCTTTGATTGTGATTAAATAAGAGAAGTAGATGAATTTTGCTGTTGAATATCATTTGAAAATGCTGAAATTTTCTGTTTATAATACTCTATGCATCCACATTTTTATATTTTAATCATTATCTGATTTTTAGTTTTCAGTTTGCAATTATTACAAATATTTGATAAAATATATGCCTAATTATTAACATTTTATTTTATTATACATAATACTTTATACTTTTACATTTTAATAATTGTTGATATTAATAAAATAGATTTTATTATTTTATACTGATGTTTCTCTTGCAATCTTACTAAATTTGTTGTTTCAAGTTGCATTTAGTCAGTTCTTTGAGATTTTTTTCTGTTTAAACCATTTTTATTGTTTATTTCCATAGCTAATATGGTCACGATAGTGGTAAATGGAAGCAGTGAAAGTATACATGATTATATTATTCCAATTTGTAAGGGGGACATGCATTCTTTCTTTGTAATATGGTATTTTCTATAAACCTTTGTTCAATACACTTTAGCATCACATTCCATTTTTACTTTGCTTAGTAAGTTTTCTTTAATTACAACTGGAAACAAAATCATGCCAAATTAGCTAAATCATACCAAATGTTTCTTATATAATGATTGGGATGATTATAAGTTTTAAAAATTAATATCAGAATTTGAATCTATCTTTTAGATTTCTGTCCTGTAAATATCATTTGATCATGAAATTTTATCCTTGTGATATATTGCTATGGTTCAGTTTTCCAAAACAGTATTATGAATTATGCCGTCATTTAATATATTCAAGTGTATTTTATTATATTGATTCTTTTACTGACTTTAATATTAGAATGTTGGGTTCAGAAATGCTTCAGAGTTTTGAACTTCTTAGAAAATAATCTGTAGGATTGCAATTATTTCTTCCTTTAGTGTTTGGTAAGATTCATTATTGAAGCTATATGGTTCTCAAAATTTCTATGAAGAATTTCCATTTTCAGTTATTTCAAATAAATAATTGTTTGCTTATTTTACTGTTTATGAGGTTTTCTAGTGTAACCTTCAAGGTAACTTAGACTACATATTGATTGTATATTCTGAAATATTTATACTAACATGGATGTTTTAGAATGAGGAGTTTCATTGTTGCTTTCATTTAGAATCATTTCATCACAGATCAGAGATAATTTTGAAATGTTTTAGTTTCTCTGCTTTTGTAGTTATTATCACTGAAGTTTCACTACTAGATTGAGTGTAAATGGAAAAATATTTCTTTTCCTTGTTATCTGAACTGAACATGGATCTCTTCATATGATGCTAGCAGTAGCAATTGCAATGTTGGGAGCTTGAGCTTGTAAAGCAGACAGAAACTTTTACTTATTTGGATGTGGTTTTCTAAGGTAAAGGTGTTGGATATTGTTAAACTCTTATCTTGCTTGTATTTACTGAAATGTTCATACATTTCATTATTCTTCACTCAAGTAATGTAGTATATTATGAAAATATCCTCCACAGGATGGTCTCTTTGAAACTTGGCTCCAAGTTGGATGAGGACCCTACTGAAGGAAATAGGTTACCATGAGTAGGCCTTTAGGTTTTATAGCCCATTCTGCTTCCTGTTCATTTTCTGTTTTGTGATTTTTGTCACAACATATCCAGTTCCCTTACATTTCTATTGTCATACTTTCGTGACAATAATGGATTGTATCTATTCTTGAACTGTAAACCAGAATCAATTAAGTTTCTTATCTTTTACCAAATATTAGGTCAAAGCAATGAGAAACGTAAATTAGATTCATTCCAAATAAAAATTCTAATGATTATGAATTAATAATATTTTTCTACTTAGTATGAAATCTCATTTATGTTTATTAATATATTGTTTAAATTTGTAAAAATCATTATCAGATACATTTGTCATTGATTTCTTTATATTTTATCCATTAAATTTGCTCTTTAGCAGTTTCATACATGCATATAGTGCATTCTGTTTACTCTCAAACAGCCACTTTTATCTCCTTTGAATCCCTGACATCACCCCCTCTCTATATATGTCCCTTTCCCACATTCATCTCTTTTTGTTTTGTGACCCCTTAGTTTAACCAGGTTTATCTTTTCAGTCACAGTTTATCAATTTTACATTGGACGTGGGTAGGTTCCCTACTTGGGATACACCAAGAATCAGTAGCCAACTGTGCTGACTAACTTTATGGGAACTGGACTCAACCTAGAGTCTTCTGAATATATGAACTATCAAATTGATAAAAATGATGACTCCATAAGATCTAGCCATAGGACATTTTTTAAATTAATGATTAATGATTCATTGTGGATGGTACCGTCCCTTGACTAGTGTAGAGATTCTATAAGTTAACAGGCTGAGCACCAGAGATACACAAGCTAGTAAGCAATGCCCTGCCATGGACTCTACATCAGATCTTGCCTCCAGAATAGTGCTTTATTTGAGTTCCTGCTCTGATCGTACAATGATGGACTATTGTGTGGAAGTGTAAGACAAAAAAAAAAAAAAAAAAAAAAAAA
>NW_026068152.1:1239429-1246309 GCF_014885135.2 Alexandromys fortis
AGTGGGGGGAGGGGGAGAAGAGTGGGGGGAGGGGGAGGGAAATGGGAGGCTGGGAGGAGGCGGAAACTTTTTTTTTCCTATTCTCAATAAAAAAAACCCTCTTGATTCCCATTGTGTTTCATAATAACAATAGTAACCCTTATAAAGACACCAAATGTTCAGCTGTAAAAAGTAGGACCCCGTGAGACCTTCCATGATCCATGAATAGTTCTTGATGTGCCCAAATCTTATGTGTGCCTAGTGCAGGCAACACAGCTTCTCTGAGATCATTTGCAATGGCTGTGTCCTCCCCTTAAGATCGAATTTTGCTGCTGTCTTCCTGTCTTCCAGTTCTTACATTTTATAAATAGCATAGGGATGGCCACTCAGATATCACTTATTTTGTTTCTCTCTGGCTTTATTAATTTGCTAGGGTTACTGGAATCATGCACTATAAAATAGTTGTCTTAATCATGACAAAGCGTTCCTAAGCATGAAACTCTGATATAAGTGTGAGGATAGGGACTTGCTGAAGTATTTCTCCTTTGCTTACCCATGCTTGTCTTCTCTATCTATTTTCATAAGATCATCCTTCATTTTCATGCCTTTCTGGTGTCTCTTTGTTTGCTATAGTATTTTAAAGTATATAAAACAGATTGGAACAAGGCTATCCCAGTTAGCCTATTTTGAACTTAATTATCATTTTAAATTATTCACTTGAATTGATTTTTGAAAAATGTTCCTCTTCCATATGTAGCCCCATTCTGAGGTATTCTGAGGTAGGCATTCAATATATGAATTTTTGAAGAATACAATTAATTCTAGAACAAATCTGCTCTCTTAAGCCCAAAATTTATGTCAACCTCACATATAAAACACATTCATCCCTTTTATCCAACAACCAGATAATTTATTCTGCTCCAAAAACAAATTTAACTGTTAAATCTTATTGACATATCATGTTTACTGACTGTGGATATAGCATACTTATAGTGATTATATGAATTGTATACAATAGGCATTCCAATTCAAAACCAGAAAAGAAAATAAAATTACTAGTTCTAAGCAAACCCAAACCATTGATGGGCTATTCTATAGCCTTTAAAGGCTCTAGAATTACTCTCTTTCCTTGATGTCCCATAGTTTGAACATAACTTGGTAGTAGTCTGACTATTACTTTGACATTGTTCTCTCTTGTAGGTTCTTCATCTCTTAGATAAAATTACTTACAGTGGAATTCAGGAGGAAATCTAAAGATAGTATTATTGTAGTATAAGAGATAAAACAACAAGACCCAGAAGCTGAAGTTCTTGTTAGCTACTAGAAGGAAGAATATTGGAAAGGAAGAAAGAGCTACATTTGGTAGGTTATAGGTCAAAAAATCCAGCATACTTAGCAACAGAAGTCTGTACGTAGCTTAAAGGGAGGATGGTATCTTAAGAGAAAGAGAGAGATTTTAATACATGGAGTTCCAGATCAAGTCAACACAGGATTTAGCCAGCATCTGGAAAAGATTATGAGTAAAAAGTGTGTTTTGCGGACAGGTTATAGGTTTTGTTTTGTTTTGTAAATTAAAGCTCAAATCAAGCAAGGTTTAATAGTGAGTATATGCAAGCAACTCCAGCAAAAGTGGAGCTTTCGTGTTGTTTAATTTCATCTCTTATTAAAGGCACAATCACTCCTTCCATTATCATGTTTTCAAATGTCCCATGTGCCTTTACACCTTTGGTCATCTTTATGAAAAAAACTCTATGTTTCTCATCACAAGAGCCTTGTTTCAGCAAGGAAAGAGCCCACTGTCCATATCAAAAGGGTATTATCAACCACTGGTCAAGCCATTTGTATCAGAGAGTATCAGCAGGTTGGGATTTATGTGAAATGTGGGTTCCTTAAACTGGAGGCAGCTGATATCTACAATCAGAAAACAATGATCATTCCTAGCCATAGAAGCTATTTATATATGTTCCTGGTGGCTCCTGAGAAGCAAATGGCTTCAAATGGTTCCTTTCATTTTCTTTTTGCATACTATCTTCTGTCATTACCATTCTGCTGGAGATGTAATCCTGCTCTCAATGTCCTATAAAGTAGCTCTAC
Source organism: Alexandromys fortis (assembly GCF_014885135.2). Classification (NCBI taxonomy): domain Eukaryota; kingdom Metazoa; phylum Chordata; class Mammalia; order Rodentia; family Cricetidae; genus Alexandromys; species Alexandromys fortis. The sequence goes on from NW_026068152.1 coordinate 1,241,503, forward strand.
CAGAGGCCCTGAGTGATGGCCTCTTTTGTGAAACTATGTGTTGTAGAAGCATGACCTACTGAAATGAAAACTGAAAAAGGAAACACCTGTCTCTCTATATAGTTTTACCTTGGGGACCTAAAATATAGTAGCAGCAGGCTAATCAATGAATTGGTTTTGAATCATAATTGTCTTTTGCTTGGAGAGTAACTCATTCTTACAGCTAGTTACATTCATTGTTTATTAATTACTTTTCTAGAAAAGGATACTGCTATGGGAGAATGGTCTTGTACTTTGTAAAGATTTGTCACTTGTATTTTAATATAATGTTGATTGGCCAGTAGCCAGGCAGGAAGTATATGTAGGGTAACCAGGCAAGAAGTAAAGGGAGGGTGATGAGAACAAGAGAATTCTGGGAAGAGGAGAGACTCAGTCTGCAGGTGTCACTCAGACACAGAGGAAGCAATGGTACCAAGCCACATGACTAACATAGAAAAGCATTGTGGGTTAATGTAGGCTGTAAGAGTTAATAAGAAGCCTGAGCAAATAGGCTAACCAGTTTATAATTAGTGTAGACCTCTGTAGGTTTATTTGGGACTGAATGGCTGTGGGACCAGACAAGAGAGAAACCTCTGTTAACAAAAGAATACCACATCCAAAATAAGTGTGAAGCTAGAAAGGTCGATACTAAATGTTAAAATTTTAATTCAGGCATTATTTGTACACTGCAGTGGGAGTATGCTATAAATGTCTTGTGATACAGTGTCCTTTTAGCTTTACTAGTTGTAATTTATTTGACTGCTCTGTAGTTGGTGCCATGGAAAACCTGGTGTTCTGTCATTTTAATAGTTCTACCTCCCTTTCATACTATCTATTGATTCTATTCCCAAGAGTGTACTTAGCATCCCAGAGGACTATGCCTCTAAAGGTCCTGTTCTTATGCCAAGACTCTGCCTAATTTTGAAGGCTTTATCTTATTAGTGCTACAAAATTTCCCAAACACAAATCTTTCTATCTGCAGAATCACAATTAAGGCATGATCCATGCTTCAGCTCACCAGTGATGGCTAGAGTAGCCATGGAGTACTTCACTGTAAATAATAGAGACAGCAGCCTTAGTTGATCTCAGCAGTGATGCCACATAGTCTTTCGAAGTAACTCTGCCCTTACAGGTATCTGGTTCCTGGAATTTCTGAGATGTCATTCTCCTGACAGTTAAGATTTTAGGAGTGTTTACAATAAAAATCATTTTCAGCTTCCAAAATCTGGATAACTCAAAGAATTACATGGCAAAACAGAAATTTGTCTATAGCATGTTAGGTTAGTACAGGTCTCCTAGAATAGAAGGTGTTTCTTCCTCTTTTATTATTTGGAAGCTAAATGTTTTGGGTATTATTTCTCTAAAGGTTCGATATAATTTACCAATGATACAACCTATTCTTGAATGTTCCTTTTTCTGGAGAGTTTTTTTTAAACAATCTTATTTTGCATACCAATCCCCCTCTCTCATGTCGTCCTGCTCTGTCCACCTTCTTACCACCATACCCTCTATCCACTCCTCAGAGAGGGTGGGCCTACCATGGGGGTGTGGAGAGACTGCTTCAAGGTCTCTGCAGCTATGCTGGGTAGGAGTAGAACTCAGAATCTGCTTTCAGGGACTATGTCCCAGAGGGTAGGGCCCTCCAGCCTTGGAGTCAAATACCTCTCCAACTAGGGGTGGGGCCAAGGCTCTGGTGGTCCCTGATGTCATGAGGGGATGATGAGAGGTGTTCCGAGGATACTTCCGTGTCTCTTGGACTCTCGTGGGTAAGAGTGGGGCACAGAATGTGTCTCCAGGGATTATGACCTAGAGAGTAGTACTCTCTAGCCTGGGAGAAAGATACTCAACTCTCCAGGTAGGGGAAGTTGTGAGTTCTTAAGAATGTATCTATCTTGCCTAGGTTATCCAAGTTAGTGTGTAAAACTCTTTATTCATCGCATATTCTTTTTGAATGCAATAAAATGAGTAGTAATGTAGCAACTTTCCCTTCATACTGTATTTCACTCACACTTTTGTTTCTTATTTAATCAAACTATGATTAGTCAATTTTGGCAAATATTTTAAATAATTACCTTTGTTGTTTTCTCCTCTGCTTACCAATTGCCCAATTTTCTTTCAAAAAATCTGAATATTATTACTTTCGTTCAGGAAACTTTGAGTTTATATTTTTTTCTTTATTTCTAGTTCTTACATACAGAATAAGGCTTTAATTTTATATTGTCACATTTGTGTTCACATAAATCTCCACAAGGCTCAATAGACTCAATACATCTTCAGCATGTTCTATAAGTTTTGATCCATTGTAAATTCAGTTTCATTTTTAAGAAATTCTTAAATTTCTCACAGATTTCCTCCTCACTACACTTGTCACAAATGCATTAATCAACTTCCATGTATATAAATTTTCAACTGTACTTTTGTTGTAACTTTCTAATTTATATATTATGTTAAAAATTGTCTTGTGTTATAACAAGTTATTAAAGCTTTCTGTGGTCTATATAAGAAAATCTTTCCTGGTTAATAAAAATGTATATTTAAGTAGTTTTTAGTTTTTAAATTGTTTATACAATATTTTGTTCATATTGTCTTCCCTCCCAACTCCTCCTTAGCCATGCAATTTCATGTTCTTTTTCTCTCTTAGGCAAATTAACATTAAGCAAACCAACAGAGTGCACCACACACAACACAACACAACAACACAGCCAAACTAAACACAATCTTCCTTACACAGACCCTCTAAAGCATGACATGTAGTCTATTTTGTGTTGGCCAAGTACTCCTGAGCATGAGTTCTGCCTAGACTGGAGTGTGGTCAGTTCAATGAAGAAAACTGATTTCCCCTTTCCTGGTTACTGTCAATTGCAAGTAACTTATTTGTTTGCAGACACACTTTCTGGAATGTTCTGTGAATGTCCTTTAGTTCTGTTTGGTTTACAATGCTCATCTTTTATATTTCTTAATTGATCTTTCCATTTGATGTTTTCCCATGTAAGGTCACTGTGTGAGTGCAAAACACTGGCCTGGGGAATAAGAAGACTTCTTTCTTGGAGGCTTTAAACATCACCACTAAAATTTCCATGGGTATCAATGAAATTCTGAGTGATGTGCAGCTGAAAAAACTGAGGACATGGTGGAAGCCACAGAGCAACACTGCTGAACACAGTGAACATCTCCCCTATCTGCTTTGGACTGATCACCCAGCAGATGTTTGATAATGGTGGCATTTACAACCTGGAAGTGCTTGACATCACAGAACTGACTCTGCAGTTCCTGGAGGGTGTCTGAAATGTTACTATTGTTTTTCTGCAGACTGGTTGGGCAATTGTTGCCTCAGTATCATACTCTATGATCAATGGATACAGATAAATCTTGGCTTTTCTATTGAGACTGAGTATAACTTCCTACATGCTGAAAAGATTAAGGCCTTCTTAGGTGATCCACTTGACCTTAAGGCTATTCCTCCTACTGCTGCTGCTGCTGCTACTGCTGCTGCTGAAACCCCAGCCAAGGCTGAAGCAAAGAAAGCATTGGCAAAATTGGATTAGAATATGGGATTTGGTGTTTTGATTAATTCTTTCAAAGCAACCAACTCAGCCAAATTAATTTGAGAAACATGGAAATAGAGGCTTCTCTGTCTTTTAAAGCTATTTCCACCTATTCTCATTCCAAAGAATCGAAACAATACCAGAAACATGAGTTCTCAAAGGCAGAGTCAAACTAGGAAAATTTATGTTGGCCAATTTGTACTGTTTCCTATCAGTCTTAGAATATTTTCCTTACTTTGTCTCTTGATAACTTCCTTTGTGTTTGTTTGACTTGGTGTTGTATTATATGATGATTTATTTCTAACTTTTTAATAATATATTATATAGATTGTTTTTCTGATTTCCAGGAAAATCACATATAGCATCATAGAAATTATTGTAATCTATTTTAAGAGGATTCAGTTCAATTCATGCATAGAACTCTTTGAATTCTGGGATTTTTTTTCTAATATTGGTGTCATGAATTCCATCTTTATATATTTAAACCATTTATGTATTTTAATAATTATTTTATGAATTTATTTTAAGTAATATGGAGAGTGAAGTTATAAATGAGTGGTATGATACTATTAGTTTCCATATGTATAAAAATATATTTAACTTTATTCTAAACCTTTATATTTTTATATGCTTTGAGTCACTATGTTGTGCTCCTTAAAATATACTTGAAATATTCCTTTTAGTATTTTTCTAAGATTGTCTAACGGTAGTTAACTCGATTATACTTATTACTACTAACATTTTATTCTTTGTTTTCGAAGAGAAGTTTTGCTTGATGTACAATATCTAGTGAGAATTTTTCTTGATATTTTTTATATTAATCTAAATTACTTTTGACTTCCAAAGTTTCTACTGATAGATTTTTTTGATACTATAAACATGAATTCCAAAAGTTGAGGGATTGATCTTGGGGCATATTGATTTAAAAGCAAGTCTTTTTTACCCTCTGAGCCACCTTTGTACCTCTATATTCTTTTTTTTTCTTTTTTTTATTTTATTGAGAATAGGAAAAAAAAAGTTTCCGCCTCCTCCCAGCCTCCCATTTCCCTCCCCCTTCCCCCTACTCATCTCCCCCTCCCCCAACTCCTCTCCCCCTCCCTCTCCAATCCAAAGAGCAAACATGGTTCCCTGTCCTGTGGAAAGTCCAAGGACCTCCCCTCTCCGTCCATGTCTAGGAAGGTGAACATTCAAACTGGCTAGGCTCCCACCAAGCCTTATCATGAAGTAGGATCAAAACCCCTTGC
>NW_026068152.1:1253009-1265565 GCF_014885135.2 Alexandromys fortis
AGGTTGTTGGAGGAAGTCTTGCATTGGCGCCTTCCCATCTCCTCCTTCAAATGGAGCCAGGAGAGGCCTGGTGTCTTGGTCCAGTCTTTGCTGTGAATGAGTCTCTGGGTGTATCTTTTCAGTGTAGAAGCAGGGACCGTCCCATTGAGCTGGAACTTCTCAGCACCCAAACATGGGCTACCGTCCAGATGGAGCTCCTTAGGACCGCTCTGGGTGGGTGCTGGATGCAAGCCTGATGTCTCTCCTGGTGCTGGGTTCGGATCTCCTTGCTGCTTGGGTGGCTTGTAGACAAAGGACCTACCTAGCTCGGTGCTGGCAGGCTAGTGGGAACAAAGGAGCTACCACCCTCCCTTTTGGCCTGCCGATTTGGATTTGGTCCTAGAGCCCGAACAGATTGGGCTGGGAAATGTTATGTGGTCAAAGAGGGAAGGGAGTCAAAAGGAGGGGGGGGTTGTGGATGCAGGCTGGGTGGGATAGGAAGAGAGAGGAGGTATCGGGCAGAGTAGCCCCTGAGGATGACCAGGAAGTGTAGGAGGGGTGTCTGAGTTCCCTGTCCCGGGCTGCTGCCGCGGTCAGAAACTCACTCACCCCAGTGATGTCCCTCCTGGTGCTGGGTTCAGGTCTCCTTGCTGCTTGGGTGGTTCGTCAACAAAGGACCTACCTAGCTCGGTGCAGGCAGGCTAGTGGGAACAAAGGAGCTACCACCCTCCCTTTTGCCCTGCCGATTCGGATTCGGTCCTAGAGCCCGAACAGGCTGGGCAGGGAGATCTGTACCTCTATATTCTTGAGATTAAAAACAGACAATAGAAATAGACAAAACAAATTCCCTGTGAATCTCAAAGATATATTAGAAATTCATAAGTAAATTTTTTTTGTATTGGCTTAATAGAAGAAATTTGGAACTCAAGTGTTATGTTCCCCTGCATGAGACAGAGTGCTGAGCCAAAAAACTAAATAGAACATGAAATGTTTTTTGGAAAAAAAATGTTTTTTAACTGATATTCTCTTGGATACCATAGCAATCCAAAAACTATTTTCTGAAATTTATTTTATTCTGTCCCTATGAAAAAAAAATGTAAGAATTAGGAACAAGAGTTTTCTAGTTAGACATCTATCTAGTGTAACTTCTATAATATTCTGTTAATGTTCTGATGTTAATCTACCATATAAACAAGCTGAAAAATAAAAACCACATGATCACCTTATTAGATGCTGAAAAAGCTTTTGACCAAAAAAACACATCCCTTCATGATAAAGGTCTTGAAGAGAGCAGGGAAACAAGGAACTTACCTATCATAATAAATGGAATATACAGCAAGCCAACATCAAACTAAATGGAGAGAAACTCCCAGAGATCCCACTGAAATAAGGAACAAGACAAGGTTGTCTACTCCATATCTATCAATATAGTTCTTGAGGTCCTAACTAGAGCAATAAGACACTAAAATGGGATCAAGTGGATACAAATCAGAAAAGAAGAACTCCAACTCTCACTATTTGCTGATAATATGATAGTTTACATAAACAACCCCAAAAATTCTATCAAGGAACCTCTACAACTCATAAAAACTTTAAGTAATGTACCAGGATACAAGATTAACTCCAAAAAATCAGTAGCCCTTCTGTACACAGATTATAAAAGGGCTCAGAAAGAAATCAGAAACACGTCACCCTTCACAATAGATACAAATAGCATAAAATTGTTAGGAATATTTTCTAACACAAGCTCTCTGCTGACGCAAAAATCCCAATCAAGCCAAATAACAACAAGCCAAATTAAAGAATATCCAGTTTTAATGGGATTCCTGTGCTCTCAGTTGGCTCTTAGAGGAACTGGAAAGCTGCAAAAGTGGCCAAGGGGTGCAGGGTGTTGAGGAGAGAGGCCAGACCATGAGGGACTTTCCGGGGAAATAGTTTAAATAGACTGGGGGAGTTGTCAAGCTTTTGTCTGGCTGTCTTGACTCTCTTCTGGGTTAGGATCAAGGTTTTGGCAGGCACAGGAATGGAGACTCCAAAGATGGAGGCCAGAGACCAGGACTTACAAAAATATCTCATAGTAACTCTAACCCAACAAGTAGAAGACATATATGACAAGAACATTAAATCTCTGAGGACCAAATTTGAAGAGACCCTAGAAAGTGGAAAAATCTCCCATGCTCTTGGGTAGGTAGAATTAACATAATAAAAATGGCAATCTAACTATAAGCAATATACAGATTTAATACAATGCCCACCAAATACCCAGGAAAATTGTATACAGATCATGAAAGAATGGTATTCAACTTAATATGGAAAAGCAAAAAACATAGGATAGCCAAAACAATCCTGTACAATAAAAGAACTTCTAGAGGCATCCCAATACCTGACTTCAAACTCTACTAGAGAGTTATAGCACTGAAAACAGCCTGGTGTTTGCATAAAAACAGATAGGAGTACCAATGGAATTGAATCGAAGACCCGGATATTAATCCACACACCTTCAAACACCTGATTTTTGACAAAAAAAAAAATCAAATGGAAAAAAAAAAACATCTTCAACAAATGGTGCTGGTATAACTGGATATCAGCATGTAGAAGAATGAAATAGACCCGCATCTATCACCATGCACAGAACTCAAGTCCAAATGGATCAAAGACCTAAACATAAAGCCAGCCACACTGAACCTAATAGAATTGAAAGTGGGAAGTACACTTGAACACATTGACACAAAAGACCACTTCCTAAGTATAACCCCAGTAGCACAGACACTGAGAGAAACAATTAATATATGGGCCCTCCTGAAACTGAAAAGCTTCTGTAAAGCAAAAAATACAGTCAACAAGACAAAACAACAGCCTACAGAGTGGGAAAAGATCTTCACTAACCCCACATCAGACAAAGGTCTGATTCCCAATATAGACAAAGAACTGGAGAAATTGGTCATCAAAAGAACAAATAATCTAACTAAAAAAATGAGTACAGACCTAAATAGAGAACTCTCAACAGAGAAATCTAAAATGGCTGAAAGACACTTAAGAAAATGTTCAACATCCTTAGTCATCAGAGAAATGCAAATTAAAATAACTCTAAGATTCCATCTTACACCTATAATAATGGCCAAGATCAAAAACACTGATGACAACTTATGCTGGAGAGGTTGTGGGGAAAAGGGAACACTTACGCATTGCTGGTGGGAATGCAAACTTGTAGAGCACATTTGGATGTCAGTGTGGTGATTTCTCAGAAAATTAGGAAACAATTCTCAAGCGGTCTATATCCAAAAGATGCTCAATCATGCCACAAGTACATGTGCTCAAATATGTTCATAGCAGCATTGTTTGTCATAGCCAGAAACTGGAAACAACCTAAATGCCCCTCGACCAAAGAATGGATAAGGAAAAAGTGGTACATTTACACAATAGAGTATTTCACAGCAGAAAAAAAATAGTGATATCTTGAATTTTGCAGGAAAATGGATAGAGTTAGAAAACATCATTTTGAATGATATAACCCAAGCACAGAAAAGCAATTATCACATGTACTCACTCATAAGTGTTTTTTAAACATAAAGCAAAGAAAACCAGATCACAACTCACAATCCCAGAGAACCTGAACAACAATGAGGACCCTAAGAGAGACATCCATGGATCTAATCTTCATGGGGAGTAGAAAAAAAAAATCTTTTGAGTTAATTTGGAGCATGGGGACCTTGGGAGAGGGTTGAAGGGGAGGTGAGAGATAGGGAAGGAAGCAGAGAAAAATGTAGAGCTCAATAAAAATCAATAAAATAAATAAAGAAAAAAAGAATATCATTGATAATATCACTTTTGTTAAAAGCCTTCCACACCACCAGAGGTCAGGCTAGCTACCTGAAAACTAACTAAGACAGCACCTTAGCCACCCCTTGCCCTTTCTGTGCCTGACCTGCTTAACCCCAAGTGCTCCTCCTTTCCTTGTCACACCTCTAACAGAAGCCTTCTATCCCATCAGAGCCCATGCCAGTATCCTGAAGCAAAAAGGTAAGATGGTAGTCCACCATGCCAGTTTCTGTCCAACCACCCTCCTCTCTTTGCCACTATAACCCAGTCCACACCTCTGAAGGAATACTCCTATTCCACCAGAATCCACCAGCATCCAAAACCATAGGTAAGAATGCCATGCACCTCACCCTTCCTCACCCAACTACAGCTGCCCTTCCTCTCCTCATTACTGTATTTCAGCCCACACATTAGGCAGGAGACTTCTTTCTACATCATCAGAGGTCAGTCCAGAATCTTGAAGCCCAAAAGTCAGACCAGCATCCTGAAACCCTGAGACCAGGTCTACTGCCCCCAAATCAGGCAGAAGCATTCTACTGCACCAAAGGAAGGGCAAGATACTGAACCCCATAGGACCCTAGCTAGATCAGAGACCAAGCACATAGCCAAAACTCTAGTCCGAAACTTGGACAAGAACACCATGATGAACCAGAGGCCATCCAGCCCATCAGAAATCCAGCTTCCAACATGAGTGGAGACCTTCTACTCAAAGACATGTCACATCACCTATAAGATCAGAGAATAAACATAAACCAAAGAAGAAAATATTCATCCAACAAAGATAAATTAAAAAATTGACACCTAGGGTTAAAATCACCCTAAATACAAATGCCTAAACATAAGAGGAAGAACACAGACAACTGCCAGGGCAATATGTCACCAACAGAACTTAGTCATCCCAATACAGTAAGCCCTGAATATCCAACACAGATGAAGCATAAATGAATGGCCTTAAAATGAACTTTATGGTGATCATAAAGGTCCATAAAGAGGAAATGAACAAATCCTTTAAAGAAATTGAGGAAAAGACATTCACAAATTTGGAGGAAATCAATAAATCTCATAAAGAATTTTAAGAAAACCAATAAATAATTAACAGTTGAGAGATACAAATAAAAATGTTCAGAACTTGAAATGGAAATAGAAGCAATAATCAGCATCCTGCAAAGTGAGAGGGAATTTTGGAAATGAAAAATCAATGTAAGTGAACAGAAATGACAGATGCAAGAATCACCAACAGACTACAAGTGATAGAAGAGAGAATCTCAGGTATTGAAGACCTGAGAGAAGAAGTAGATTAATCAGTCAAAGAAAATGTGAAACCTAAATATTCCTGACACAAAACAGCCAGGAAATCTGGGACACAATGAAAAGACTGAACCTAAGAATAATAGGGATAGAAGAAGGAGAAGAATTCCAGCTCAAAGTCATAGAAATTTTATAACAAAATCATAGATAAAAACTTTCCAAACCTAAAGAAGGACATGCCTGTGAAGGTACAGGAAGCTTACAGAACACCAAATAAATTGGACCAGAAAGGAAAGACCACTTGTTATATAATATTCAAAACACTAAACACATATAAAAAGAAAGAATATTAAAAGCTGCAAGAGAAAAATGCCAAATAACATATAAAAGTAGACCTACTAGAATTACACCCAACTTCTCAATGAAGACTCTAAAAAATAGAAGGGCCTGAACAGATGTGCTACAGACTCTAAGAGAGCATAAATGCCAGGCCAGATTACTATACTCAGCAAAATTTTCAATCAACATAGAAAGAAAAAACAAGGTTTTCCATTATAAAGTCAAATTTAAATAAGATCTTTTTTACAAATCCAGCCCTACAGAAGGTGGTTGACAGAAACATCCAACCTAAGAATAACTACATCCATGAAAACACAGGAAGTAAATAATCTTTTACCAGAATAACCTAAAGAAGGAAACAAGTACCCACACATACTACCACCATCTATAACTACAGCAAAGTAACAGGAATTAGCAATCATTGTTCATTGATATCTCTCTGTATCAATAAAATGTCTTCCCCAATAAAAGAGACAAATTAACAAAATGGATGTGAAAATAAGATCCATCCTTCTGCCACTTATAAGAAGCACACCACAAGATCAAGGAAACACATTAGCTCAGAGTAAAGTATTGGAAAATTTTTCCTAGCAAATGGCTTCAAGAAGCAATCTGGAGTATCAATCCTAACAGCCAGAAACAGACTTCAAATCAAAAATGATGAAAAAGAACACTTCATACTCATCAAAAGAAAAAGCCACCAAGATGATATCTCAATTCTCAACATCTATGCCCCAAACACAGGGTTTGTAAAGGGAATACTTCTAAAGCTTAAATCATGTATTGACCTCCACATATTGAAAGTGGGAGACTTCAACACGACACACTCACCAGTGGATACCAGACAAAAACTAAACAGAGAAATATTGGATTTAACATATGTTATGACTCAAATGGACCTAACAGATATCTACAGAACATTTCACTCCAATACAAAAGAATACTTTTTTTTTTCTGAAAACCTCAAGGAACATTCTTCAAAATTGACCATATATGCAGTCATAAAACAAGTATCAGCAGATACAAATTGTAATAACCCTATGCTTCCTATCAAACAACCATGGATTAAAGCTGGATTTCAACAACAACAGAAATAGCAGAAAGCTTACAAACCCAAACCCATGTAAGCTTAACAACTTTCTACTTTATTACCACTAGGTAAAGAAAGAATTAAAGAAAGAAATAAAATACTTCCTAGAATTCAATGAAAATTAATACACAACATTCCCAAACTGACGGTACACAATGAAAGCAGTGCTAAGTTCTTAGCAGTAGGTGCCTGCATAAGAAAAACAATACAAAACAAAACAACCGAAAAACCCAAACAAATAAAAACAAAACAAAAAAATAAAACAAAACAAAAAAACTAGCAATCACATACTATGACCCTAAAAGCACACAATCTAGAACAAAAAATAAGCAAATACAAACAATAGGAGTAGATAGAAGAAAATAATCAAAATGAGGACTGAAATCTATAAAATAAAAACACAGAGAACAATACAAATAACCAATGAAACAAGAGTTGAATCATTGAGAATGTTAGCAAGATAGACAAACCCTTATCAAAACTAAGTAAAAAAAACAGAGAAACTATCCAAACTAGCAAAATCAGAAAGGAAAGGGAGAGCATAAGAACATACATGGAAAAAATTCAGAGAATCATTAAGTCACATTTCAAAAGCTTGTACTTCACAAAATTGGAAAATCTAAAAGAAATGGACTAATTTCTTGATAGATACCACATACCAGAATTGAATAAAGACCAAATAAACAATTTAAATAAACATTTAAGTGCCCAAAATATTCAAAGCAGTAATTAAAATTATCCCAACCAAAAGAAGCCTAGTGTCAGAAAGTTTTCGCATTGGCACAGGAGATGACTTATTGAATAGAACAGCAATAGCAAAGGCATTACAACTGATAATTAATAAATTGGAATAAAAATTTTCTGTAAGGCAAAGAACACTGTCAATAGGGCAAAATGGCAGGCTACAGGATGGGGAAAGATTTACAAGGATGACCCCATTTAAGACTCTATGCAACATAGGTTATATAGCCTGAACTGATCATCTCCTCTGACCAGGCAAGATTACCAGTGAAGGGACTGAGAAAACAGCCCAGCCACATAATCTTTCACTTACAGTCTGTCCACTTGTGGGATGTGCTGGGGTAATGGTGGCACAGAGATTGTGGGAATTGTCAACCAATGACTGTCCAGCCTCAGACCTATGCCATGAGATTGAACCTACCCTTGCCACTGCCTGGATTGCTAGGACCCAGAAGTTGGATGTCCCAGAGATTTACAAACCAAACAGAGTTGTCTACTTAAATTATCAAAGTAGACATGTGTTCCCAGATACAGCCTGCCCATTCGGAACAATCCCAGTAGCTGCCTGTCTTTAGGGCTTGGCTTTTGGAACTGGACAACTAGAGTTTTTCCTTGGAGAATATTATTTCTCCCATTCTCATCATTTCTTTATTGCCTGTACTTTTTGTGTATGATTGGAGTCAGAGAAGATTAGGAGAAATAATGTATAATCTCAAAAAAGGTCAAGGCACATCTCCAAGCCAATGACTAACTACTAGGAGCACTGAACATATTTGGATCTATAGAAAAGCAAGGAATAAATTCTTTCTTAGAAGTTTCAGAAGGAATTATCCCTGATGGCATACTCATTTTGGATTTGTAGACCACTATTCTGTGAATGAGTCAAAACTGTTTCTTTAAATCATTTATTTCTCTTGTAATTTCTTATTTTTACCCAAGGTTACTAATAAAACTACCATTTTATTTCAGTTTTAGTACAGTATGTACTTTTTGTTTCAACCTATATGTATTATTTAATTTAAAGTGCTGTTCTTTTTCTGTTTTGTTTTTGTCTTTTGAGACAGTTTCTCTGTGTGACTTTGGAGCCTGTCCTGAAACTAGCTTTTGTAGACCAGACTGGCCTCAAACAGATCCACTTGCTTCTGCCTTGCAAGTGCTGGGATAAAAGGCATACACCACCACCACACGGCCTAAAGTCATGCTATTTAATCACAGTATATTTTATTTTAAATCTCATGTCTACTTTTTAGTTTAAACATTCAAGCAATTTGTGCCTAATTTATTTTTCATTTTAGTTAGATAGAAATCTAAAATATTGCTATTTGTTTTCCATCTGTCCCATCTGTTGTTTATTCTATTTTTATTTTTCTTGACTTTTAAATTCTTGAATGTTTTGCTAGTCCAAGTTATCTTTCTTTTAGATTATTTCCTACATTTCTTTGTTTTATTTTATTAATAATCCCAATAATTGCTATATATTCATATATTGCATATAATTAAATATCCACCTATAATATAAAATTATTAAATATATTTTGTCCTATTATCATCAGACTTCCAAAATATTTTACTTTGTGCATAGTGTAAAACTATTACATTATAGTGTCATTCCTTCCCTTCTGTTCTTGGTTCAAATTCCTCAGACATATTAATTCTCTGTATGTGATAAACACATAAATGAATTGATCCTAGTTTTAACTTAGCAATTCAGTTTTTTAGGGAGATTTAAATTTTTAAATATATCTATATATACCATGACATATGCCATTCATATTTTATTTTTTCATCTTTAGATCCATATTTGCATATACCACTCTTTTTCTTTTTCTTGAAGGATTTCTTTTAATATTTCTTTGATGTAAATCTTGTAGCAATGGACTCTTTCTCTCCTCAATTTACCCTTTTAGACCTTGATTATTCAAATGTAATTTTTGCTTGAAATGCATTTTTGTTTTGTATATACTGTACTTTGAGGTTTTAATTTTGATTTGCTATTGTTATATTTTGAACATGCTAACGAACTTAGTGGAATATGTTCTCAGGAAAGATGTTTGATCATTATTTTTTCTCTGCATGTATGCACTTTCATTGAATATCTTTATATTCTGTTTAACATTGTTTCAAAAGAATTAAATTATGGTATATTTTTATTCATATTTTTAGGTTTACTCTAATAGAGTCTATAGTATCTTCAAATTTATGTTTTTCATCATATTTTGAAAAACACATTTGACTATGTTTCATTAAATAATTTTGGCCTTAACTCATTTTTATTTCCTCTGGATTCAAGTCATTTTGAATTTGTGTTTCATTTCAGAGTGTTTTTCTGATATATCTTCTAGTTTACACTGTTTTCCAATGGTTAAACTGCATTAAATTCTATGCTGTCTATATGTTGCTTCAAATTATATTAGTTAATGTTAAAGGATCAATTGAAATAGTCACATCAGCAAAATATTTGACTAAAAGTGTCTGACACACTTAGCACCATAACAAAGGAACAAAACAATGAAAATGCTATAGATATTCAATTTCGTCATTAAAGGAAAGTATCATAGACATGACAGAGCATAGAAAGACATGTTAGTCTTATAAAAAAGAAAAAAAATACATAAAGTTTAATGTCACAGTCAGCCCAGTGTTGACTGAGTATTCTGTCCTGCCCAGTTCCTGTAGTTGTTAAGTCCCAAAGAAATCACACAGAGATCTATATTAGTTATAAACAGATTGGTCCATTAGCTCAGGCTTCTTATTAACTCATAACTTATATTAGTTGATTATTCTATGCTGTGTTAGCCACATGTTTTGGTACCTTATTCAGCGAGACAGTAACATCTTGCTTCTTCTCTGGCTGGGTCAGGACTGCAGAAAGACTTTCCCCTTACTAGAATCTCATTGCCGTGCCTCTACTTCCTGCCTGGACACCCTGACTATACTTCCTGTCTGGCTACTGGCCAATCAACTTTTATTTAAAATATAATTGACAGGGTACAGACCATTGTCCCACAGCAGCCCTTAAAAAGTGTTCAATTTGGAGCAGACGTATCCTCCCAAAATCTATTCATGTCATAGATTCAGTCAGTAACATTTAATCCTGCAGGCAAAAGAGAAATAGCAAAAAATCATAGAAAAATGGAAAACATCACAAAAAAAAAAAAACACGTGGAAACATTGAAGAGTAAGAGATGTTGGAAATCCAGCCCCAAAATATAGATCTAGATAACAGCACTTACATCTATGGCTAAGGAAATATCACAGAAAAGGGGTAGGAAATACTCTAAGAACAAGGATACCAGGAATTTTACTAGGAAACAATCTCTCCTAGAAATGGCTGCATAAACTATGCTTGAATAAGATTACATTATCACTGGACATGATAAAATGGAAGGGGGAAATTTTTGTGAGGTTTTATCCCTAGACAACAAACTACATGAAACTGTTGACTTTTGGTAGAAAGGGATTCAGATTCTTCCAGAAATAAACCATGTTATTGGTTGTCTAATTCAGAGTTGTCATCCTTGAAACATAAGAAACAAAATTACTCAGAAGGTACTATATATAAATATACATCTATCTATCTATCTATCTATTATGTATGTGCAATGATAAATATCAACTAAAAGATAATATGGGAAGGGTTTGAGGGAGTATTAATCTGGAGGAAACTGGAGAAGTCATTTATTTCTACTGAAATTAAAGGCATATTTTAAAAAAATGAAGAATGGAAGAATTAAATTATCTACAAGAAAGCAAATTAATCTATATGAAAGAAAATACAAATAAGTGTATACATGGCTGACACTGAGAAGAAGGAAAAAGAAAGATATTCTACAGCTATCAGCCATTATCAGGAGTAAATTTATAAAATATGAAATAGAATTTAAATAAACAAGTGTACATAGAGGCAAAGTAGGCTAGTACATAATAATAAAATATTCAGTTCAACGAGAATATAAGAGTCAACACTTCAGCGACCAAGGTTGAAGCAAAAACTATTATATGAAAAGAAGAATGCTGCTACTATCTTAACTCCTTGCTTCTTTCAACAGGTAAGTTTTCCAAACAGAAAAACTAATTGTAAACAAAGAAAAATAAGATTGAGATAGCTATGTACAACAAAAAAATACCTAATGGTGGATATTACAGAATATTGCATTAGATACTTGCAGAACACACATTATTGTCGATTCATAGAATGTTCACCAGATTAAAGAAGAATAAAACAAATCTTATTGAATTGTAAGAAAATGAAAATGTAGCATCTGTCTTCTAGGACTGCAGTATTGTAGAATTAAAATGTGAACCAGAAGAAATTTACAATCTGTACCAATACAAGAGAACAGCAAAGCATTTTCTTGAGTTATCCACAAGACAGTAAAGAAATAAAAAAAATTATTCCAGAAACAACTGAAAATAAAAGAAAACTATATTAAATCATATGTGGGATGAATTTAATGCCCACCTAGGGAAATTATAAAGATTTTTGTTTCACAAGTAGATAGATTAGACTGATAAATAGATAGACAGATTGTGAGTCGTACAAAACATCTGAAAGAATGAGTATCAATTTTCAAAACTGTTAGCAGAACATAGAAAAAAACTATTTTCTAAGTCTTATATGAGCCTCCAACTAAAACAATATTTATGAATACCAAGTGTGTTTTATCAAAGTTATACAGAAAAGATTCAATATATAGGAATCAATAAATATAAAACTTTACATAGATATAACAAAGGATAAAAACATACAATCACTTCAATAAATATAGCAAAACAATTAAATAAAATTAAAATTACTGTTAAGATAAAATTCTCAAAATATAGGTCTAGAAATCAACATTTAGAAACAAAGGCCATCAAAACAGAGAAGTTAATTATTGCACACAATAGAAACAGAAGGAACATTGCCAAACTCTTTTTATAAGGCTATAATTACCCTGATACTGAAACCACAGAAAAATAATACTAAGAAAGAGAATTACAGACCAGTCTCACTCATGAACATTGATGCAAAAATAATAAAATATTGGCAAATTGAAGGAGTTCCGGTCCAGGCACCAGGAGAGACATCACTGGGGTGAGTGAGTTTCTGACCTAGGCAGCAGCCCGGGACAGGGAACTCAGACACCCCTCCTACACTTCCTGGTCACCCTCAGGGGCTACTCTGCCCGATACCTCCTCTCTCTTCCTATCCCACCCAGCTTGCATACCTCTCCGCCCCCTCCGTCTGACTCCCTTCCCTCTTTGACCACATAACATCTCCCAGCCCAGCCTGTTCGGGCTCTAGGACCGAATCCGAATCGGCAGGGCAAACGGGAGGGTGCTAGCTCCTTTGTCCCC
>NW_026068152.1:1272087-1298219 GCF_014885135.2 Alexandromys fortis
AAAAAAAAAAAAAAAAAAAAAAAAAAAAAAAAAAAAAAAAAAAAAAAAAAAAACAAAAAAAAAATATTGGCAAATTGAATCCAGGAACACATCAGAACCATTATCAACCAGGATCAAGTTGGCTTCATCCCAGAGACCCAGGGATAGTTCAACATATGAAAATCTGTCAATGTAATCCACCATATAAACAAACTACAAAATAAAAACCACATGATCACCTCATTAGATGCTGAAAAAGCTTTTGAAAAAATACAACATCCCTTCATATTAAAGGTCTTGGAGAAAGCTGGGATACAAGGAACATACCTATCATAATAAATGGAATACACAGCAAGCCAACAGCCAACATCAACTAAATGGAGAGAAACTCCCAGTGATCCCACTGAAGTCAGGAACAAGACAAGGTTGTCCACTCTCTCCATATCTATTCAGTATAGTTCTTGAGGTCCTAGCTAGAGCAATAAGATACCAAAATGATATCAAGGGGGATACTAATTGGAAAAGAAGAAGTCAAAAACTCACTATTTATTGATGATATGATAGTTTACATAAGCAACCCCAAAAATTGTATAAAGGAACTACTACATCTCATAACCACTTTCAGTAATGTAGCAGGATACAACAAGATTAACTAAAAAAAAAAAAAAATCAGTAGGCCTATAGTACACAGATGATAAAGGCCTGGAAAAGACAAGGGAGAAACTTCACCCTTCACAATAGTCACAAATAGCATAAAATATCTTGGAGTAACTCTAACCGAACAAGTCGAAGACTTGTTTGACAAGAACATTAACGTTTGAAGAAAGAAATTAAAGAGGAAACCAGAAAGTGGAAAGATCACCCAGTTTTGGGTGGGCATAATTAACATAGTAAAAATGGCAATCTTACCAAAAGCAATCTACAGATTCAATGCAATACCCATCAAAATCTGAGCAACATTCAGAACAGTTCTCAATTTCATATGAAAAAGCAAAAAAACCCAGGATAGCCGAAACAATCCTGTACATTAAAAGAACTTCTGGAGACATCACAATCTCTGACTTCAAACTCTACAACAGTGCTACAGTACTGAAAACAGCTTTGTATTGGCATAAGAACAGTCAGGATGACCACTGGAACAAAATTAAATACCCAATTTTTGATAAAGAAGCAAAAAATATCAAATGAAAAAAAAGCACATTTAACATATGGGTGCTGGCATAACTGGATACCAACATGTAGAAGAGTGAAAATAAACCCATATCTATCATCACGCACAAAACTCAAGTCCAAATGGATCAAAGACCTAAACATAAAGCCAGCCACACACAACCTGTAGAAGAGAAAGTACATTTGGACACATTGACACAGGAAACTACTTTCTAAATATAAACCCAGAAGCACAGACGCTGAGAGAAACAATTGATATATGGAACCTCCTGGAACTGAAAAGCTTCTCTAAGCATAGAATACAGTAAACAAGACAAAATGACAGCCTACAGAATGGGAAAAGATCTTCACTAAACCCACATAAGACAGAGGTCTGATTCTCAATATAGACAAAGAAATATAAATCAAAGCAACTCTGAGATTCCATCTTACACCAGTAAAAATGACCAAGATCAAAAACACTGATGACAACTTATGCTGGAGAGGTTGTGGGGAAAAGGGAACACTTATACATTGCTGGTGGGAATGCAAGTTCGTACAACCCCTTTGCATGTCAGTGTGGTGATTTCACAGAAAATTACTAAACAACAATCCTCAAGACCCAGTAATACCACTTTTGGCTATATATCCAAAGGAAGCTCAATTGTGCCACAAGGACCTGTGATCTACTATGTTCACAGCAGCACTGTTTGTCATACCCAGAAACTGGAAACTACCTAAATGCCCCTCGCCCAAAGATTGGATAAGGAAAATGTGGTACATTTACACAATAGAGTACTACATGGCAGATAAAAATAAAAATGCCTTGAAATTTGCAAGAAAATGGATGGAGCTAGGGAGAGGCGCAGCACAGACTCGGGATGGTCCAAGCATGAAACAGTGAAGCCCACACTATGAGCAGATCATCCCACTACAGTTGAGTCAAGTGCAAGACACAATCAGGAATAGGCTTTGGGGGAGCAGTGCAGCGTCAGAAGCAAGCAATTGGACTGGCGCACAATTAGGAGAGCAGATCTCCCCACTACAATTAAATAAAAGAGGTAGGCCTTTTGTTGGCAAGGTCACTGACAAACGGGGAGCCTGGTCCTGTGCCTGAAGACCCTTCTGAGGGGTGAGAGGGTTCTTGGCCTGCATCAGGAGCCAGGAAACAGAGTGAGGGCATTTTGTAAGCGGAGTCCTTGGCCAACAGAAAAACCTGATCAGGTTTTAAAAGACTCATTAGATAGCATCGATAGGAGGAGATGGGCAGGCGCCAAGGCAATAATTCACCCAGTAAACTGAAAAACATGAAAACACCAGAACCCAATGATATTACAACAGAAGTATTTGAACACTCTAACACAGAAGAAGTGGAAAAAATGACTTTATGAAAGCAATAGAGTCCCTTAAACAACATGTAGAAAACACCCTTATAGAAACGGCTGAGAAGTATAACAAAAAGTTTGAAGAAATGAATAAATAAGTACATGATACCATGGGAAAACAAGAAAAAAAATCAAACAGGTAATGGAAACAGTTCAAGAATTGAAAACTGAAATGAAGGCAAGGAAGAAAACACAAACTGAGGATCGGCTGGATATGGAAAATCTAGGTCAACGAGCAGAGCCTACAGAAACAAGCATAATCAATAGAATACAAAAGATAGAAGAAAGAATCTCAGATTCTGAGGAACCCATAGAGAAAATAAACACATAAATCAAAGAAAACAGCAAAGCCAAGAAATTCTCAACACAAAACATTCAGGAAATATGAGACACAATTAAAAAAAAACTTAGAATAATAAAAATAGAAGAAGGAGAAGAGTCACAGGTCAAAGGCCCAGAAAATATTTTTAACAAAATTATGGAAGAAAACTTTCTCAACATAAAGAAAGATATTCAATTAAATATTCAAGAAGCATACAGAACACCAAACAGACTGGATCAAGGAAAAACATCCCCTTGCCATATAATAATTAAAACACAAAATATACAGGTTAAAGAAAGAATATTAAGAGCTACAAAGGAAAAAGGCCAAGTAACTTATAAAGGTAAACCGATCAGACTTACACCTGACTTCTCTATGGAAACCATGAAAGCCAGAAAGTCCTGGATAGAGGTACTGCAGAAATTAAGAGACCATGGATGCAAACCTAAACTACTATACCGAGCCAAGCTATTGTTCACTATCAATGGAGAAAACAAGACATTCCAGGATAAGAACAAATTTAAACAATACATAGCCACAAATCCAGCCCTACAAAAAGTAATAGAAGGAAAATCACAACCCAAGGAACCCAACATTGCCAACACTGCCTACAATAACTCAGGCATCTAGAGACCCTTCACCAGCACATCTCAAAGAAGGGAGACACACAAACTCTACTACCAAAAACAATAAGAATAACCGGAGTAAACAACCACTGGTCATTAATATCACCTAATATTAATGGACTCAATTCACCTATAAAAAGGCACAGGCTAAGAGATTGGATACGAAAACAGGATCCAACATTCTGCTGTTTGCAAGAAACACATCTCAACCACAAAGACAGGCATCTACTCAGAGTAAAGGGTTGGGAAAAGGTGTTTCAAGCAAATGATCCTAAGAAAAAAGCAGGTGTGGCCATACTAATTTCTAACAAAACTGACTTCAAACTAAAATCAATCAGAAGAGATCGAGATGGACACTTTATACTCATAACAGGAACAATTCATCAGGATGATGTCTCAATCCTGAATATCTACGCCCCTAATATAAAAGCACCCACTTACGTAAAAGAAATATTACTAAAACTCAAGGCAGACATCAAACCCCACACACTAGTAGTAGGAGACTTCAACACACCTCTCTCTCCAATGGACAGGTCAATCAGACAGAAACCTAATAGAGAATTAAGAGAATTATTGGAGGTAATGAAGCAAATGGACTTAACAGACATCTATAGAACACTCCACCCAAATAGGAAAGAATATACCTTCTTCTCTGCAGCTCATGGAACCTTCTCAAAAATTGACCATATACTCGGAAACAAAGGAAACCTCCACAGATACAAAAGAATATCAGTGTCCACCTGTGTCTTATCAGATCACCACGGATTAAAGTTAGATGGCAACAACTATGCTACCCCCAGAAAGCCGACAAACTCATGGAAACTGAACAGTCAACTACTGAACCACACCTGGGTCAAGGAAGAAATTAAGAAAGAAATTAAAGTCTTCCTTGAATTTAATGAAAATAAAGAGACAACATACTCAAACCTATGGGACACGATGAAAGCAGTGCTAAGAGGAAAGTTCATAGCACTAAGTGCCCACTTAAAGAAAACAGAGAAAGCATACATTGGGGACTTAATGGCACACCTGAAAGCTTTAGAAAAAAAAGAAGCAGAGGTGCCCAGAAGGAGTAGAAGACTGGAAATAATCAAACTGAGGGCAGAAATCAACAAAATAGAAACACAGAAAACAGTCCAAAGAATCAATGAAACAAAAAGTTGGTTCTTGGAGAAAATCAACAAGATCGACAAACCCCTATCCAAACTAACTAAACAACAGAGAGAGAACACGCAAATAAATAAAATCAGAAATGAAAGGGGGGACATAACCACAGACACAGAGGAAATCCAGAGAATCATTAGATCTTACTATAAAAGCCTGTATGCCACAAAACTGGAAAATGCAAAAGAAATGGACATTTTTTTAGATAAGTACCATATACCAAAGCTAAACCAAGACCAGGTGAATGATCTAAATAGACCTGTTAGTCGCGAAGAACTAGAAACTGTTATCAAAAATCTCCCTTCCAAAAAAAGCCCAGGACCAGATGGGTTCAACGCAGAATTCTACCAGAACTTCCAAGAAGAGCTAATACCTATACTCCTTAACGTATTTCACAATATAGAAACAGAAAAGTCATTGCCAAATTCCTTTTATGAAGCTACAGTTACCCTGATACCAAAACCACACAAAGACCCAACCAAGAAAGAGAATTACAGGCCTATCTCACTCATGAATATCGACGCAAAAATTCTCAATAAAATACTGGCAAACCGAATTCAAGAACACATCAGAAAAATTATCCATTATGATCAAGTAGGCTTCATCCCAGAGATGCAGGGCTGGTTCAACATACGCAAATCTATCAATGTAATCCACCATATAAATAGACTGAAAGAAAAAAACCATATGATCATTTCATTAGATGCGGAAAAAGCATTCGACAAAATTCAACACCCCTTTATGATAAAGGTCTTGGAGAGAATAGGGATACAAGGGTCATACCTAAATATAATAAAAGCTATCTACAGCAAACCGACAGCTAACATTAAATTAAATGGAGAAAAACTCAAAGCCATCCCACTAAAATCAGGAACAAGACAAGGATGTCCACTCTCTCCATACCTCTTCAATATAGTGCTTGAAGTTCTAGCAATAGCAATAAGACAACATAAGGGGATCAAGGGGATTCGTATTGGAAAGGAAGAAGTTAAGCTTTCGTTATTTGCAGATGACATGATAGTATACATAAGCGACCCCAAAAATTCTACCAAAGAACTCCTACAGCTGATAAACACCTTTAGTAGCGTGGCTGGATACAAGATCAACTCCAAAAAATCAGTTGCCTTCCTATACACTAAGGATAAGGAAACAGAGAGGGAAATCACAGAAGCATCACCTTTCACGATAGCCACAAAGAGCATAAAATATCTTGGGGTAACCCTGACCAAGGAAGTGAAAGATCTATTTGACAAGAACTTCAAGTCTTTGAAGAAAGAAATAGAGGAGGACACCAGAAAATGGAAGGACCTCCCTTGCTCTTGGATTGGGAGGATCAACATAGTAAAAATGGCAATTCTACCAAAAGCAATCTATAGATTCAATGCAATCCCCATCAAAATCCCATCAAAATTCTTCACAGATCTGGAGAAGACAATAATCAACTTTATATGGAAAAACAAAAAACCCAGGATAGCCAAAACAATCTTATACAATAAAGGAACGTCTGGAGGCATTACCATCCCTGACTTCAAACTCTATTACAGAGCTACAGTATTGAAAACAGCTTGGTATTGGCATAAAAACAGAGAAGTCGACCAATGGAATCGAATAGAAGACCCTGACTTTAACCCACAAACATATGAACACCTGATTTTCGATAAAGGAGCTAAAAGTATACAATGGAAAAAAGAGAGCATCTTCAACAAATTGTGCTGGCAAAACTGGATGTCAATCTGTAGAAGAATGAAAATAGACCCATATCTATCACCATGCACAAAACTCAAGTCCAAGTGGGTGAAAGACCTCAATATCAGTCCAAACACACTGAACCTGATTGAAGAGAAAGTGGGAAGTACTCTACAACACGTGGGCACAGGAGACCACTTCCTACGTATAACCCCAGCAGCACAGACAGTAAGGGCCTCATTGAATAAATGGGACCTCCTGAGACTGAGAAGCTTCTGTAAAGCAAAGGACACTGTTGCTAAGACAGAAAGGCAACCCACTGACTGGGAGAAGATCTTCACCAACCCCACAACTGACAAAGGTCTGATCTCCAAAATATATAAAGAACTCAAGAAACTAGACCGTAAAAGGCTAATCAACCCAATTATAAAATGGGGCACTGAGTTGAACAGAGATCTCTCAACAGAAGAAGTTCAAATGGCCAAAAGACACCTAAGGTCATGCTCAACTTCCTTAGCGATCAGGGAAATGCAAATCAAGACAACTTTAAGATACCATCTTACACCTGTCAGAATGGCGAAAATCAAAAACACCAATGATAGCCTTTGCTGGAGAGGTTGTGGAGAAAGGGGTACACTCATCCATTGCTGGTGGGAATGCAAACTTGTGCAACCACTCTGGAAAGCAGTGTGGAGGTTTCTCAGGAAATTTGGGATCAACCTACCCATGGACCCAGCAATACCACTCTTGGGAATATACCCAAGAGAGGCCTTATCACACAACAAAAGTATATGCTCTACTATGTTTATAGCAGCATTGTTTGTAATAGCCAGAACCTGGAAACAACCTAGATGCCCTTCAATTGAAGAATGGATGAAGAAAGTATGGAATATATACATATTTGAGTACTACTAAGCAGTAATAAGCAAGGACTTCTTGGATTTTGCAGGCGAATGGATGAAAATAGAAAACACTATCCTGAGTGAGGTAAGCCAGACCCAAAAAGAGGAACATGGGATGTACTCACTCATATTTGGTTTCTAGCCATAAATAAAGGACATTGAGCATATAATTAGTGATCCTAGAGAAGCTAAATAAGAAAGAAAACCCAAAGAAAAATATATAGGCATCCTCCTGTCTCTGGGAGACAGAGACAGAGACCCACATTGGAGCACTGGACAGAAATCGCAAGGTCCACATCAGGAGCAGAAGGAGAGAGAGCATGAGCAAGGAACTCAGGACCGCGAGGGGTGCACCCACACACTGAGACAATGGAAATGTTCTATTGGGAACTCACCAAGACCAGCTGGCCTGGGTATGAAAAAGCCTGGGATAAAACTGGACTCGCTGAACACAGAGGACAATGAGGACTACTGAGAACTCAAGAACACTGGCAATGGGGTTTTCATCCTACTGCATGTACTGGCTTTGTGGGAGCCTAGGCAGTTTGGATGCTAACCTTACTAGACCTGGATGGAGGTGGGAGGTCCTTGGACTTCCCACAGGGCAGGGAACCCTGATTGCTCTTTGGGCTGCTGAGGGAGGGGGACTTGATTGGGGGAGGGGGAGGGAAATGGCGGGTGGTGTAGGGGAAGAGACAGAAATCTTTAACAAATAAATAAAAAATAAAAAAAGAAAATGGATAGAGCTAGAAAACATCATTTTGAGTGAGGTAACCCAATCACAAAAAGACAATTATCACATGTACTTACTCCTAAGTGGTTTCTAAACATAAAGCAAAGTAAACCAGCCTACAAATCACAACCTGTGAGAACTTAAACAACAATGAGGACACTAAGAGAGACTTACATAGATTTAATCTACTTGGGAAATAGAAAAAGACAAGATCTCCTGAGTAAATTGGGAGCATGGGAGCCATGACAGAGGGTTGAAGGGGGGAGGAGAAAGTCAGAGGGGGCAATAGAGAAAAATGTAGAGCTCAATAAAAATTAATTTAAAAATTATGAAATTTTTCCTGTTTGCACAGAAAGAGGGGCATTAGGTCCTCTAAGAGGCAGACACGATTGAGCAAGCCACCAGTTCAGACATGCTGAATCTTTCCCAGTAAGACCTGTGCCACACAGTTTATTAGAGATGGGTTGATTGGGATATGAGAATTAGCCTGTAAGGGCTAGAGTTAATGGGCCAAGCAGTGTTTAAAAGAATGCTGTGTCTGTGTAGTTATTTCTGGGCATAAGCTAGCAGGCAGCTGGGGACTCAGCCCCACCGCTCATATCACTACAGAGTGGCGCCCAGATGTGTGGACAACTGAATCCACTGAAAGCCTGAGAAAGCTTAGGAAAGAGTAAAGCATGTTTTCTTGGTAGCAACAATTTCTTGGGTCTACTCTGCTTGCTAGAGACAAACAAGCGCTCTCATCTAAGAGAGGCTTCCTGACTCAGCTTTAGCTGCAAAACCCTGCAGCTCATTAAGAGGTCCTGCCATGAAACACTTAAACGGTGTTCACGAAAAGCTGAATGCATGTTTTTCGGTTTTCAGCCATAGCAGGAAAAAAGCTGTGCCATTTAAAAATGCCGGCTTTCTGGGCTGTCCTGCCAGGGCAAACTCTGACTCTTTTACGCAGGTGGTTTGTGCGGTTTGCAAGCACAGGCTGCTGAAGCTCGCTTGCTGGCGGGGACCTTGAAATGCCATAGAGTTGTGGCAGTAAACATGGCTACAGCCGGTACCTCAGCCATGAGGCTGGAAAGCTAAGGAATGGGCTGGATCCAGCCATCAAAGCACGGCTTTAGTCTTACTGATATTGCTTGGTAAATTAAAGACTCATGTGGTCAGAAAAAGAGAGATATACAGTAAAGAGTGATTCAAAGATAAAGAAAACTTCTAAATGGTTTACAGTGTGTTGAAAATATATGCAGACTAAAAGTTAAAGTTCTTAAAGTAAAAAAATAAAAGGAAGAAAGAAAGTAGTTGGGTCTGGTAGTACACAACTTTATTCCCAACACTTGGAAGGCAGAGGGAGATTGACCTCTGTGACTTCAAGGTGTGGTAGCACATGCATTTAATCCCAGTGCCTAGAAGGCAGAGACAAACAGATCTCTGTGAGTTCAATGTAGTAGGTTACGCCTTTAATCCCAATGCCTGGGAGGCAGAGACAGGCAGGCGGATCTCTGAGAGTTCAAGGACAACCTGGTCTACAGAGTTATTCCAGGCCAAAGATATACAGAGAACCTGTCTCAAAAAGCAAAAAGTTAAAAGTAAAAATAAACAAAATAGAATTAAAATAAAGCCGTACAAAGATAGAAAATAAACAGAGAATTTTGATACTGTATGCTATTATGCTCTCTTTGAATTGTTTGAATGCTGAGGAAGGAGCAACATCTGCTAAAAGATATTTGTTTATAAATGCTGCTGAAGTAATCCAAGATAGATATTTTGAAAATACCTTGATTTCAGAATTTGGATCTAAGGATATGATACTTTGGAAAAGAGATTCTTCTTTTGTTTTCACAGACGATGACACCTGTGGATTGCTTCCATCCTATAGACCATGCCCTCCTGAAGGGTTGCTGTGAACACCTTCAAAAAATTATCTCACTCGACTTCTGACTGAGATGAATCTAGCACACAGGTTATACCATGAAAGACTTAAATATCAGCGTCCCAATACAGCAGGAAGCAGTTTGGAGAGAAATAACTGCACCCATATTCCCAAATATTGTTTATAAATGTTCTTTTACATTTAAAGGGGGATATGATATAGGTATGAATAATTTACATTGATATGGATTTTGCTTTAGTGATTTAAATTTAAGGTCAATTTTGTTGTGTGTATATGTATTTCTGATATTGATAAAGGTATTGTGATTGTGTAGCTCATGTAAAGATGTTATGAATATAAGTAGTTAATAAAGAGTTATCTATAATAGTTAAGTTTGTAGTTATGTTAGTTAAGATTTTCTAGATGTACATAGATATATTTTAGATAGACATTCTTCATATCTTTCAAAGATTATAAGATATGACATTTTAAATGATTTAATAACTTAGGGTTTTTCATGACAATGAGACACATCTGGTCCTGGCAGCACCAGCTACTTCAAGAAAAAGATGGGCATCGAAGAGGCTCCTTATGGAGTTGGTTAGCCATTTGGGCAAGAAACTACTCTTGCCTGGACTATTGCATAAACTGGACACAGAGAACCCGCAGAGAGAGGACTACAGAACTTGCCTAAAGGTGAGATGATCTTTCGGGGTTCCTGATTTATGAAGGAGTCTGCAAGACATTCTGAAGGACACAGCAGAAAGTGACTGAACTGTCTTTGAAATTTCCTGCTTCATGGAAATGTCTGCTGGAAACTATGGGCCTATAGGCCAAAGATGGATGCCCCAACAGTACAGAGGAACTTTGGGTTACTGTCCAGGCAGCAAAATGTCTCTGTGATTTCTAGAGTTTTGAAAGTTGCTTATTTCCTTCTGGAGTCTTTGATGGAGTTGAATAGATAGATAGTTATAGTTATAGTTTTCCTTAGTTATGATAAAGATAAAATAGATGTAAATATTGTAATTTTTACTTGATAACTGTTTTGTTATATGTAATTTTGCTATGTTAAAGTTAAAGCCTTCTTTTTTTGTTTAAACAGAAAAAGGGGAAATGATGGAGGAAGGTCATTGGTTAATTAATAAAGAAACTGCTTGGCCTCATAGGTTAAAACATAGGTGGGTGGAGTAAATAGAACAGAATGCTGGGAGGAAGAGGAAGTGAGCTCAGACTCGATAGCTTTCCTCTCTGGGGCAGACACAATGAAGCTCNTGATGGAGGAAGGTCATTGGTCAAATAAAGAAACTGCCTTGGCCCTGATTGGTTAGAACATAGGTGGGTGGAGTAAACAGAACAAAATGCTGGGAGGAAGAGGAAGTAAGCTCAGAAACCATGCATCTCCTCCGCCCACACCTAATGCCCCTCTGCCCACACAAAAATGTTAGAATTGAGAAATAAATTTACCTGAAAACTTTTCTGGGCTTGAAATAGCATATAAAACTGGTAACTTTTGAGTGTTATAATAATGAGATTGCTGAGAATGTCAGTAAGAAATACCCTACTAACAGTAAATAAAAACACCCCACTCCAGGAATAAATTTAAACAAGCACATGAATATTCTGTAAAAATTATAAAACAATGAGGAAATAAATGTTAGCATACAGAAAAAAGAAAAGTATCCCCGATTTATAAATTGGAAGATATAGGATATAGTATTGCTTTATATTCTTAGTAACTAAAGAATTACGTAAAATTCAAGATGTCATTTTTTTTTTTACCACTGAGTAATATTCTAATGCATATATATTCCACATTTTCTTTATCCATTCTTCCATTGAGGGGCATCTAGGTTGTTTCCAGATTCTGTCTATTACAATAATGCTGCTATGAACATAGTTGAACAAATGCTTTTGTAATATGCTAGGGCATCTCTTGGGTATATTCCTGGGGTATATGGTCCTGGGGTAGGTTGATCCCAAATTTTTTGAGAAACCACCACACTGATTTCCAAAGTGATTGCACAAGTTTGCATTCCCACTAGCAATGGATCAGTGTACCCCTTACTCCACATCCTCTCCAGCAAAGGCTATCATTGGTGTTTTTGATTTTAGCCATTCTGACAGGTGTAAGATGGTATCTCAAAGTTGTTGAATACGTTTTCTTTCTTCCATTGTATACTTTACGTCCTTTATCGAAAATCAGGTGTTCATAGGTTTGTGGGTTAATATCTGGGTCTTCTATTCAATTCCATTGGTTGACTTCTCTGGTTTTATGCCAATACCAAGCTATTTTCAATACCGTAGCTCTGTAATAGAGTTTGATGTCAGGGATGGTAATGCCTCTAGAAGTTCCTTTATTGTATAAGATTGTTTTGGCTATCTGGCATTTTTTTGTTTTTTTTTTTAAATAAAGTTGATTACTGTTCTCTCAAGGTCTGTGAAGAATTTTGTTGGGATTTTAATGGGGATTGTGTTGAATTTATAGATTGCCTTTGGGAGAATTGGCATTTTTACTACGTTGATCTTACCCATCCAAGAGCATGGGAGATCCTTCCATTTCCTGGTGTCCTCTTCAATTTCTTTCTTCAAAGACTTAAAGTTCTTGTCAAATAGATCTTCCAATTCCTTGGTTATAGTTACCCCAAGATACTTTATGCTATTTGTGGCTATCATAAAAGGTGAAGTTTCTCTGAATCTCTCTCTTCTTCTCTATCTTTTTGTATAGGAGGGCTACTGATTTTTTTTTTTTAATTTTTTTTTGGCTACTGATTTTTTTGGAGTTGATCTTGTAACCTGCTGCATCACTGAAGTTATTTATCAGTGGTAGGAGTTCTTTGGTAGAGTTTTGAGGTCACTAATGTACATTATCATATCATCTGCAAATAACAAAAGTTTGACTTCTTCCTTTCCAATTCAAATCCCCTTGATTTGTTGTCTTATTGCTATTGCTAGAATTTCAAGAACTATGTTGAAGAGATATGGTGAGATTGGACATCCTTGAATTTTTCATGCAAATGAATGGAAATAGAAACACTATTCTGAGTGAGGTAACCCAGACTGAAAAAGATGAATATGGATGCACTCACTCATAAGTGGATTCTAGCCATAAATAAAGGACATTGATCCTATAATTCGTGATCCTAGAGAAGCTAAATTGGAAGGTGAACCCAAAGAAAAACATATAGTTATCCTCCTGGATATTGGAATTAGACAAGATTGTCAAGGCAAAAATTGGGAACTTGGGGGTCAGGGTGGTGTGTGGGTAAGGAGAGATGGGGAGAGAAAAGTTAGAAGGGGAGGATGGAGAGAGCTTGGGGGAATGGGAGGGTTAAGATGGAGAAAGGGTAGATATGGGAGCAGGAAAGTATATATCTTAATTAAGGGAGCCATTTTAGGTTTGGCAAGAGACTTGACTCTAGAGGGGTTCCTAGGTGTCCGATGATATGTCCCCAGTTAGTTCCTTGGGCAGCTGAGGAGAGGGAGCCTGAAATGGCCCTATCCTATTGCCATACTGATGAATATCTTGCATATCACCATAGAACCTTCATCTGGAGATGGATGGAGATAGAGGCAGATACGCACATTGGAGCACTGGACTGAGCTCCCAAGGTCCAAATAAGGAGCAGAAGGAGGGAAAACATGAGCAAGGAAGTCAGGACCAAGAGGGGTGCACCCACCCACTAAGATGTTGTGGCTGATCTAATGGGAGCTCACCAAGGCCAGCTGAACTGGGACTGATGGAGCATGTGATCAAACCGGTCTCTCTGAATGTGGCGGACAATGAGGGCTGACTGAGAAGCCAAGGACAATGGCACTAGGTTTTGATCCTCCTATATGTACTGGCTTTGTGGGAGCCTAGCCAGTTTGGATGTTCACCTTCCTCGACCTGGATGGAGGGGAGAGGATCTTGGACTTCCCACAGGGCAGGGAACCCTGACTGCTCTTTGAACTGGAGAGGGAAAGGGAGGGGGTTGGGGGAGGGGGAGAGAAATTCCCTCCTCAAAATAATAGCAACCTTTTCACAAATACCTTTATATGTAGAAATGAGTTCAATATTATCCTTAAATATATAATTCATCTAGTCACCAGTGCTGTCTGCTATCATTTTATGTTCAAATAGCTACACATCTCTGAATTAGATAGCATCAGTTTGGTTAGAATGCTTACTAACAAAATAAAAAGGATAAAATTGATATGTAGAAAGATAATAACTAAACTTGACTTTAATAAATATTTTCCAATATCCACTGAAGTGATTTTGGGTGTTTCCAACCTAAGAATATGATAAATATCTAAAAATAAATATACCAATTGTTATAATCTAATTATTCCCCACTGCTTCCATGTAGTGAATTTTCACACTATTTCAAGTACTGATGTGCTATGGTATGTCCTTTTGTGAGTATGTATGGCATATGCATTAATGAGTGTCTGTGTGTGTGTGTGTGTGTGTAGCCATGTGTGGACATGTTGGAGTAAGAGGATGACATTGAGTATTTTACTCTATAGTTTTCTACATTATTTATTCTCTTCAGACAGTGTCTGTCCTTAAATGTAAACCTCATTGCTTCGGGTATGCTGGGTATCAAGTGAGCTCCGATGGTCCATATGTCACAATGGAATTTCAACCATGCATAGCTATGTCCGATATGTGTGTACATGCTATGGATTCTATTTCAGGTCTTCACTCTTGTGCAGAAAGTGTTTTTAC
This sequence comes from Alexandromys fortis, assembly GCF_014885135.2. Classification (NCBI taxonomy): domain Eukaryota; kingdom Metazoa; phylum Chordata; class Mammalia; order Rodentia; family Cricetidae; genus Alexandromys; species Alexandromys fortis. The sequence continues at coordinate 1,286,609 of NW_026068152.1, forward strand.
AAATTGAACCATGTTCCAATCCTTGTGCATATTATTTTTAAAAAGATTAATCTCTAAAAGATGAAGTGGAAGTTGTGTCAGCAAATTGAGTTTGGAGGGAGTAGAAAAATTTACAGTACATGATGTAGGGTGGATGCTTAAATAAGTTAAATTTATACACAGAGATGTCTGGATTAAAAATGTATTTTAGAGTATTTAGAGTTATCCATAGTGTGTGGATCTGTGTTCTTATATGAGTTTATACAAGGGTAAAACAAAAAAAAATATATTAATATGAACATTTGGGTTACTATCAGCAAGTTGTATGTCCAGATGCTGTATGAGACAAATAGAGCTAGGAGGAAAGAAGAGAATCAAAGAAGTATTATGATTATAATTATAAAGAATATTTTTAAATTCTCATGGTAGATTCTTCATAAAAAATGTTGTTTGAATGCTTAAGGTTCCCACACCAGCTCATTTGTTTGAGTTTAGTTCCCAACTGTTTGTGGTGTTTGGGAAGATTGTGTAACCTTTAAGAGGTAGAGCCTTGCTGAAAGATGTATGTCACTGTGTACAGGGTATTTGCTTGAATAGTATGGATTAATTTCCCATTCTCTCATTGCTTCTAGATTGTGGATTTTAGCCTCATCACGATCATGCCACCATGTCCTTCATATCATTTTCATTCTGCTTCTGTAAGCAAAAATAAGTATTTTGCCCCCTAAATTATATTTTCAGACTATTTTGCTTCAGCAACAGAAACAGAACTGGGACAATAAGCAATAAAGTATGGGAATAAATAGTAGATGACTTTCAGGTTCTGAAATCAATAGGCTATAATATTTGTGGTGCCACAAACTGAAAACTGTCTTGAGAGATAATTTTGGCCTAGTGTTAAACATTTTATACAAGGGAATTAGAGTGACATTCAAACAATATAATCTGATTGGCAGTGGTAGACATAGGCTTGACCAAAAAAGATTCTTCATACTTGGAGAGCTCTGGGGATGGGAGCAAGTACTAATTAGATAAAACTAGGAGTCTTTGTTAGATCTGATTTAATCTTGGGGCTATAAACAAAGATGATAATTAGGCTGCCTGTGAATAGCTTCTATTACCATGCTTTGACACTTCTGATTCAGCTCAGCTCAGAGATACATCTTGGAACTTAGGAAATATAAAAATGAAAATGACAAGCAGGTGTAGGTGTGCGAGTTTTAAGCAGACATGAATTCTTTCTGAATATGTAATTATTTTTTCTATTTATCTTTATCTAGTATCATGATGTAAATAATATGAATGCATCATTTTGGGAAGAAATGAGTTTTCAAAATATCTGAAATAATTATTTGCAGGTACTTAATATTTCAAGGTATTTTCATTTTTTTGTTTTTGTTTTTATTTTTTTAGTTTTTTTTTAGTTGTTGAAAAAAATTTCTGCCTCCTCCCCATTTCCCATTTCCCTCCCCCTCCTCCCACACATCGCCCCCTCCCCCATTCCTCTCCCCCTCCCCCCACTCCATTCCCTCTCCCTCTTGAGACTGAAGAGCAGTCCAGATTCCCTGCCCTGCAGGAAGTCCAAGTTCCTCCCATTCTATCCAGGTCCAGGAAGGTGAGCATCCGAAAAGGCTAGGCTCCCACAAAGTCAGTTCTAGTGCCATTGTCCTTGGCTCCTCATCAGCCTTCATTGTCCGCCATGTTCAGAGAGTCCGGTTTCATCCCATGCTTATTCAGTCCTAGTCCAGCTGGCCTTGGTGAGCTCCCAATAGATCAGCCCCACTGTCTCTGTGGGTGGGTGCACCCCTCGTGGTCCTGACTTCCTTGCTCATGTTCTCCCTCCTTCTGCTTTTCATTTGAACCTTGGGGGCTCAGTCCAGTGCTCCAATGTTGGTCTCTGTCTCTATCTCTATCCATCGCCAGATGAAGGTTCTATGGTGATATGCAAGATATTCATCAGTACGGCTATAGGATAGGGCCATTTCAGGTTCCCTATCCTCAGTTGCCCAAGGTACTATCTGGGGACATCTCCCTGGACACCTGCGAGCCCCTCTTAGGTATTTTCTCCAAATAGATTATTTCATTCACAGATACTCCAGACCATAAAAAATATATAATTGTGGCATTGTGTGTGATAAAGAGTCAATCAATTGGAGATGCAAGAATACCTTCAAATAACATGTGTAGAGTACTGGTATTCTCATGATAGGAAATGTGAATGTCTTATGTTACAAACCAGCTGTATCTTATAGAAAATAAAGAACAGTTTAACAAACATATTTTTTTTATTTTTTAAAATGTATTCACTCTTATATTACATTCCAACCACAATTTTTTCTCTCTCTTTTCCTCTTAGTCCCCTTTCTCTACCTCCCCTCTCCCCGAAACCCACCCCTCCTCTATTTTTCTTCAGAAAATAGCACTCCTCTCAGAAATTACCATCAAATACAGAATAGGAAGTTACATATGGTTAGGCATAAACCCTAATATCAAGGCTGGACAAAACAACCCAGCAGGAGCAAAGGGGTCTGAAGAGAAGGTAAAAAAGTCAGACACACATGGCTTCCGCTTTTAGGAAACCCACAAGAACACCAAGCTACACAACCATTACATATACACAGAAAAACTAGTTGTAGAATCATGCAGGCTCCATGATTGCCACCTCAGTCACTATTAGCCCTTCTTAGCTGATTCTGTGGGCCACATTCAGTAGGAACACTCTGGCTCATAAAATCCTTCCTCTTCCTATCCTGTGGGATTGCCCTAGATCTGCCTAATGTTTGGCTGTGGGTCTCTGTATCTATTCCCATCAGTTGCTGGAGGAAGCCTCTCTGAAAACAGTTTAGCTAGTCACTAACCTGAGTATAGGGATCATTTAATTAGCTTTTTTTCTTTTTCTTTTTTTTAATTTTTATTTTTTTATTGAAAAAATTTCTGCCTCCTCCCTGCCTCCCATTTNCCCCCCTCCCCCCACTCAATCCCCCCTCCCTCTCCAGTCTGAAGAACAGTCCAGATTCCCTGCCCTGTGGGAAGTCCAAGGTCCTCCCCCTTCCATCCAGGTCCAGGAAGGTGAGCATCCAAACTTTTTTTAAAAAAAAAAAAACTAGAAGTCCTCATAGCCTTTGTGAGAATCAGGACATTTTCTAAATTAGCATCTTTTCTATGTCTGTTTTCGTATTTATGCTTTTACTATTTTTATTAACTTTGGAGGATATGAAAAAAATGAAGACTACTTTAACAAGTCTATGTATGCTTATATAGGTGTACGTGTGTGAGAGAGAGTGTGTGTGTGTCTGTGTGTGTGTGTGCCCTCTTATGCACATGATATGGAATGGGAAAAGGGAACTCATTTTTACTTTCTTATCAGAATAATGTATGACTTAATAATATACAATTTGAGTTACATCTTATGATTTACAACTGATAAGCACAGGAATTTCCTGTAGCAAATACTTAACAGTACAGACAGAATCATATGTTGTTTATTTAGGATTTGTTTGACTACTATTTATTTCCAGTTTTCTCTTTTAAATACAGATCATACATTTAATTTGAAGATTGATGCCATAAACTCTGCAACATTTTTATGAACATTCAAATTTTACTGACCATTCAATTCACCAAATAAAATGCTTGTTTTATTTTTGATGAAAAACGTTCCTACAATTTTTATTAGATCAATAAATTTACATATTCCAAATATTATTTTAGAAGTCTGATATTATTCTTACACTTACACAAATGTGTCTTCCTTATTTGACATTTAGATGTTTCTTTTAAAAATAACAATTTAAACATCTACAGCTAAAATCTTGGTAGGAATTAGAACTCAAAAACATTTCTACTTCTCAAAGTGCATTTTATATGAAATAATTTCTGATAATTCTTTATTGACCTATATTGCCTCCTTGAATATAAAATATTAAGTGATACCAGACAGTGGTGGTGCACGTCTTTAATCCCAGAACCAGGGAGGTAGAGGCAGGCAGATCTCTGAGTTTGAGACCAGCCTGGTATACAAGAGCTAGGTCCAAGACAGGCTCCAAAGCTACAGAGAAATCCTATCTTGAAAACAAAATCAAAACAAAACAAGATATTAAGTGAAACTTTTCACAAAATTTCCAAGGCTTGATTGAGGTCAATTATATCTTTTAAAGCTGTTGAAGGTACATCGCAACTTTCCAAAAAAAAAAAAAAGGAACTGAACTATTTATATATTGTCATTTGTAGAGGAAAACAGTGAGGTAAAGGAAACTTAAGTCTAAAAGCTGTTGAAGAATATTCCTTTACACTGTATGAAAATATGTCATTGAGATTGGTTTAATAAGGAGCTGAATGGGCATTTGCTAGGCAGGAGGTGGTTAGGACTTCTGGGGCAGAGAAGACTTGGAGAGGAAAAAAGGCAGAGTTGAGAGCCAATCGCAGAGGAAGTAGGATGGGCAGTACAGAGTAAAGGTAACCGAGCCACATAGAAGAACATAGATTAAAAAATACGGCATCACAATCCTTGACTTCAAACTCTAGTACAGAGCTACAGTACTGAAAACAGTCTGGTATTGGCATAAGAACAGACAGCAGGACCAATGGAACTAAATAGGAGACCCAGATATTAATCCACACACCTTTGAACACCTGATTTTTGATAAAGAACCAAAAAATATTAAATGGAAAAAAGAAAGCATATTCAACAAATGGTGCTGGCATAACTGGATATCAGCATGTAGAACAATAAAAATAGACACATATCTTTCACCATGCACAAAACTCAAGTCCAAATGGATCAAAGACCTCAACATAAAGCCAGCCATACACACCTTATAGAAGACAAAGTGGGAAGTACACTTGAACGCATTGGCACAGGGAACCACTTCCTAAATATAACCCCAGCAGCACAGACACTGAGAGAAACAATTGATATATGGGACCTCTTGAAACTGAAAAGCTTCTGTAAAGCAAAAAACATGGTCAATAAGACAAAACAACAGCCTACAGAATGCAAAAAGATCTTCACTAACCCCACATCAGAAAGAGGTCTTATCTCCAAAATATACAAAGAACTCAAGAAATTGGTCATCAAAGGAACAAATAATCCAATTAAAAAAAAATAAAGTACAGACCTAAACAGAGAACTCTTAATGGAGGAATCTAAAATGACTGAAAGACACTTAAGGAAATATTCAACATCCTTTGTCATCAGAGAAATACAAATCAAAGCAACTCTTGAGATTCCATCTTACACCTGTAAAAATGACCAAGATCAAAAATACTGATGACAACTTATGCTGGAGAGGTTGTGGGGAAAAGGGAACACTTATACATTGCTGGTGGGAATGCAAGTTGGTACAACCCCTTTGGATGTCAGTGTGCTGATTTCAGAGAAAATTAGGAAACAACAATCCTCAAGACCCAGTAATACTACTTTTGGCTATATATCCAAAGGATGCTCAATTGTGCCACAAGGACCTGTGATCTACTATGTTCGTAGCAGCATTGTTTGTCATAGCTAGAAACTGGAAACAACCTAAATGCCCCTTGACCAAAGAATGGATATGGAAAGTGTGATCCATTTACACAATGGAGAAGTACACAGCGGAAAAAAATAATGGTATCTTGAAATTTGCAGGAAAATGGATGAAGCTAGTAGACATTATTTTGAATGAGGTAACCCAGACCCAGAAAGATAATTATCATATGTACTCACTCCTAAGTGGTTTTTAAACACAAAACAAAGAAAACCATCCCATCCCACAAATCACAATCCCAGAGAACTTAGACAACAATGAGGACACTAAGAGAGACATACATAGATCTAATCTACAAGGAAAGAAAAAAAGAGATAAGATCTCCTGAGTAAATTGGGAGCATGGGGACCTTGGGGGAGGGTTGAAGGGGAAGTGAGAGGCAGGGAAGGGAGCTGAGAAACGTGTAGAGCTCAATAAAAATCAAAATAAAAAATATGAAATAATTCAAGCTATAGAAACTAGTTAGGAACAAGCCTATCTAAGGCCAAGCTTTCATTAAATATGTAAGAGTTTGTGTTATTATTTGGGATCTGGCAACCCTATGAAAAATCCTCCAAGACTCCATGGATTAGCTTATAGGATCAGATTTCACAATGAAAGAATGTAATATAGAATCAAAGTAAAAGTGAAATGAAATACGATTCTTTTCTTGATGTAAAACATTAAATCTAGTTTAGCTCCAATAAATGAATACAGGATGAGAATAGAATTTGGACATTATTGTTCTGATGATCAATGCCTAATTATTTGGTATGCATTTTTTTCTAAAAAAATTCAGTATCTTCTTCTGTTTGATGTTCAGTTGATACCAAAAAAGAGTTTAAAAATCATGCTTTATTTAATTAGAGCATTTTAATTATATAAATTATTGGGCTTTATTGTTACACATTTGTATATTTACACTATGTATCTTGATTAATCCCACTGACTACACCACCAAAAAATAATCTTGATATGGATTTTAAGGTCAATTTTGTTATATGTATATGTATTTCTGATATTGGCTAAGGTATTGTGATTGTGAAGTTCATTTAAAAATGTAATGTGTACATCCTTGTCTTGTTCCTGATTTTAGTGGGATGGCTTTGAGTTTTTCTCCATTTAATTTAATGTTAGCTGTCGGTTTGCTGTAGATAGCTTTTATTATATTTAGGTATGACCCTTGTATCCCTATTTTCTCCAAGACCTTTATCATAAAGGGGTGTTGAATTTTGTCGAATGCTTTTTCAGCATCTAATGAAATGATCATATGATTTTTTTCTTTCAGCTTATTTATATGATGGATTACATTGATAGATTTGCGTATGTTGAACCAGCCCTGCATCTCTGGGAGAGAGAGCACAAGCAAGGAACTCAGGACTGCGAGGGGTGCACCCATACACTGAGACAAGGGGATGTTCTATCGGGAACTCACCAAGGCCAGCAGGCCTGGGTCTGAAAAAGCCCGGGTTAAAACAGGTCTCGCTGAACATAGTGGACAATGAGGACTACTGAGACCTCAAGAACAATGGCAATGGGTTTTTGATCCTACTGTACCTATTGGTTTCGTGGGAGCCTAGGCAGTTTCGTGGATGCTCACCTTACTAGACCTGAATGGAGGTGGGTGGTCCATGGACTTCCCACAGGGCAGGGAACCATGATTGCTCTTTGGGCTGACAAGGGAGGGGAACTTGATTGGGGAAGGAGGAGGGAAAAGGGAGGCGGTGGTGGGGAAGAGGCAGAAATCTTTAATAAATAAATAAATAAATAATAAAAAAAAACAAAAAAGAAACAATTATCAAAAAAATGTAATGTGTATAGGTTGTTAATGGATAATTATCAATAATAGTCAAGCTTGTAGTCATGTCAGTTAGATTATCTAGATGTACATAGATATATTTTAGATAGGCATTCTTCATATCTTTCAAAGATTATAGAATATGGCATTTTTAGTGTTTTAATAACTTAGGGCTTTTCATGGCAATGAGACACATCTGCTCCTGGCAGCACCAGCTACTTCAAGAGGAAGAAGGGCATCAAAGTGGCACCTTATGGAGTTTGATAGCCATTTGGGCAAGAAACTGCTCTTGCCTGGAGTGTTGCATAAACTGGACACAAAGAACCCTCAGAGAGAGGACTGCTGAACTTGCTTAAAGGTGAGATGATCTTTCGGGATTCCTGATTCATGAAAGAGTCTGCAAGACCTTCTGCAGGACACAGCAGATAGTGTCTGAACTGCCTTTGAAATTTCCTGTTTCATGGAAATGTCTAATGGAAACTATGGGCCTGAAGGCCAAAGATGGATGCCCCAGCAATACAAAAGAACTTTGAGTGACTGTCCAGGCAGCGAGATGTCTCTGTCACTTCTAGAGTGTTGGAAGTTTCTTACTTCTTGTTTACTTAGGTAATATTCTATCTTTCAGGAGTTTTTGGTGAAGTTGAAGAATAGATAGATAGTTATAGTTACAGTTTTCCTTAGTTATAATAAAGATAAAATAGATGTAAATATTGTAATTTTTACTTGATAACTGTTTTGTTATATGTAATTTTGCTATGTTAAAGTTAAAGCCTTCCTTTTTTTGTTTAAACAGAAAAAGGGGAAATGATGGAGGAAGGTCATTGGTTAATTAATAAAGAAACTGCTTGGCCGTCATAGGTTAGAACATAGGTGGGTGGAATAAACAGAACAGAATGCTGGGAGGAAGAGGAAGTGAGGTAAGACGCCTCAGACAGACACCATCCGGGGCAGATACGATGGAGCCAGCTGCCAGGTCAAACATGCTGACTCTTTCCCAGTAAGATTGGTGTTACCCAGATTATTAGAGATGGGTTGATCGGGATATGAGAATTAGCCAGTGAGAGCTAGAGCTAATGGGCCAAGCAGCGTTTAAAAGAATACAGTTTCCATGTAATTATTTTGGGGAATAAACTAGCCAGGCGGCCAGGAGCTGGGTGGCAGGAACACAGCCTGCAGCTCCTTAACATTTGTTATTTCATGAATTCATATATATTACTGTATAAATTTTCTCTGACCATAGCCCTTTCAAATCCTCCCTTACTCATCTCACACCCCACATGATTCCTTCTCTTCTGTTTTCCTCTCCTAATTTCATGACTTTCTTGTGGGCCACTATATTAGATTAGAATTTTTTACATAATCATGAGTGTGAAGTTGTTTATTTTATGAAGGGCAATGTACCAGTGACTATAATAGTGACAAATATGCTTCTACATTTTCCATTACCAATTAACTCTCTATTTCTCCTCAAAGATGGATGGAAACATATAGGTTCTCTTCGCCAGCTATATAATGTTGATGGACCACGTCTTGTACATATAACCACTGCTTCCACTACTTTATGGGTGCAGCAGCCATATCAGATGCAATGGTGTTTTAAAGCACTCCTTCTCTTCTGTTGCCTTTTTCATTTTTTTTCACCTCCTCTTCTACAATGTTCTCTTAACCTTGGAGGCAATGATATAGATGTCTTGCTTAGGACTGAACACTCAACAGCCATATGTCTCCATACATTGATCAATTATGAGTTTCTGCATTCACTAAAACAGAAGCTTCTATAAACAAAGATATGAGCAATACTAATAAGTCAGTATAAACTACAGTATTTAGAAGGTCATTTTATGCCATGACCATTTAAAAAAACAGTATTCAATCCTTTGTAAGGCTAGAATTGAGGGTGGTTATGATTTGGTCAATGTGGGTCTGGGAACTGAACTCCAGTTCTCTGCAAGAACTACAGTTGCTCTTAACTGTTGAACCATCTGTTCAACACCCATAATAAAATTTATTTAAGGTAGATTTTCAAGATTTCTCTCAAATATCTATATAGAGGTTTTCTTAACAATATTTTGAAAACATGGATAAAAATGGAGTTTGTGATTTGATGTTTCATATTAAAATTATTAAAATACCCAAAAATTAGAAAGTAGGAGGGCCTTTACTCATTCTGGTTACTTCCCTGAGCTATATTTTACTCAATTTATGACCACTACCATTTTAAAGAGATGGCAAATATTTTCAAAGGTAGAGAAATAACTTCAATTCTTAACAAACACAAAGACTTAGTGGGGAAGGGAATTATACCAGCAAAATAACTTCTTATTGTGAGGTACATAGCTTCTATGAATTGCAAATTATAAGAAATATTGGTCATAGAAATGAATTGTACTCCTTAAAAGCTACTTCTATCGTGCCCAAAACATGTGCACATATCAAAAGATATTTAAAAAAATTGAAATCTACCCAATTCTGGACAATGAAGTCAACCTTGCCAAGAATTTTTGACAAACTTTCCAAAAATTAGAACATAAATACTGCAAATACCGCAAATCAATTATTTACTTAACCCTGTCAGAGCACTCATAACTTACAGGGTAGAATATTATTTTAGTACTTACTAATTTTAATGAGTGTGTGTTCTTATGTGAGAAAAAGAGATTATCAAATCACATATGCACTGACAAGGATATGGATTTTTCTGACCATTAATATTTGTATATATTGGGGAATATATGTTAAAAACAAGCTAACACAAGTAAAATTATGCATGCACATTTTAAAGTTTGTACATTTTCAAATTTGATAATTTTTGTCAGATTCCTAACAGCTTGCATAGCCAGGAATAAAACAGAACTTGGCTTCCTATATTCTTGCAAATTCCATGTTAATAATCTTAAGCTTTTGAAAATATGCTTTGTAAAAAAATCACAAAGTAACAAATTTCCTCTATTGTCATCTAAAGAAAAATGAAGTCGCTTATGAGCTCTTGCAAAAACGTATAACATATATTAATAAAGCAATGAGTTCCTTCACCCTTTAGCCTTTTTGCAAAACTATGAACACATAACAATTAATAATTTAGTATTGTATCACCTTATGGGAGATTCTCTATAGATGCCTAGCAGATGACTGACAGATCTAGCCATCATTAAATACATAAATTTTAATGGAAATTAAATATTATTTTAAAATTCAATTTTTAATTGTCTTAATTTTATATTATTAAAACAATTTTAATTTTTAAATCAAATAGATTATTTCCTGTAGATATGATCAGTGTAGTAATCCCTATAGGGTATAGAAGACATGGGAAGTATTATTGTTTCATATGTTGTTCTTGTAAAGAATGGTCTATACATTATGTAAAACAAATAATTTCTTTGACTCAAGTAAATAGTGAACAGTATTTTCAATAATACACAGCACACTGTATTCTATATGAAAAAAGTTCATTTTTATCTACTTTAGATAGGAAACTTTTCTGTTTCCTTTACTGCATATTTTGCTAATATTATCTTCTTGATTATCATCTTAAACAAGAGAATCATGAAGTGATGAAGGAGCCAGATAGGACCCAATCTGTTCTTTTGCTTTGCAAAAGTACAAGCAGAGAATTATATAGATATAAGCTCTAGATAGTTTTACGGCCATTTGATATAGACATATCAATATCATTAAATTTATAACAGGAAAATGTGTGCTTATACTTGCATTTATATCTTACTTTCATCTTCTTTATCTATTTTGTCAATAAATATTTATTTATTTTTATTATATATGTGGTTTTTTCCTGCATGTATGTGTACCATGTGTGCCTGATATCCACGGCAGTCAGGCAGTCAGAGAGGGCATTGGATCCCCTCGAGCAGGAGCTACAGATGGTAGTGAGTTGCAACATAGGTACTGGGAACCAAAGCGTGCAGCGGTCGGATCAATAAATCACCAGTAATTAATATTTAAACAAATTTAATAACAAAACAGACTCACAAAACCAAGGTTCCAGCGGGGTAGCCAGCGGAAACAGGAGAGCAAGCGGAAGGGCCCGCGCAGCCTCTGCCCGCGCACTATATCAGTAAACATACGCCTGAGGGCAGCCCGCCCCCAAGGGGAGGGCTTATCCCTACATCTCCCTCCTTTTGTCTAAATAAGACAGAACTAACCTAAATACAACTATAAACAATAATAATAAATAATAGATATAACAAACAATATTGAGAACAAAAGTTTTACCAGACATTCTATCTCAAGGAGTCTAAATAATGTAGAGAGTAATTACAATTATATAATCTTCAACTCCATCAAAGATCCGAGAAGGGAATAAATATTACTTAAC
>NW_026068152.1:1300142-1316415 GCF_014885135.2 Alexandromys fortis
AGCATGGCGTCTCTGCTCCAGAGCAGAGCTGTCGAGTCTCTCCGGGAGCAGAGCAGAGTCTGACCTCACTTCCTCTTCCGCCCAGAATTCTATTCTGTTTCCTCCTCCCATCTATGCTCTAAGCTAAGCCAAGCAGTTTCTTTATTGCTCAGCCAATGAAATCAACAGATTGATATATGACACTCCCACATCAAAAGCGGGATCCTCTGTAAGAATAGTGCATGCTCTTAACATCTGAGCCATTACTTCAGCCCCAAATTTAATTATACTTTCAAAATCATTGCCTTAGAACAAATTGATGATTTTGAAAAAAAAATAGAAAATAACTTCTTATCGACTACAGATATTTTGCATAAAACTGACTTAGACCATGCTTATAAAGAACATCAGCTATGCTTAGGTAATTTTAGAAAACAGAATTAAATTCTTTTTCTATATAACAGCATCAGATAAGCAAAAATATCAAGATTTTCAAATGTTGCTTATTTATTAATATAACCTGAATTTTAAAGAGATTAAATGTTAAACATTTCTTGTGCTACCTATTCATAGATTTGTTGAAAAATTATAACTTACTAAATTCTAGACATTGAATGCAGTATAGAAATATTTTTAAATAATTATAATTTTTAATTGCAGAAAAATAATCCATCTGAAACATCAATCTGTTTTAAAATGACAGAAATTCTTAAAGTAGTTGACAGTTATGTTAAATCTGTGATATTTCAGTATGACTGATTTACTTCATTGGTAGTAGATTATTTTTTCAAAAGAGTTAAAAGGATTCTGGCTCCTTTTCTTGTATTTCTTATATTACATTGCTGTGATGCCTTACTTTATAATCTTTTCTTTCATTGCTTTTTAAAAACAATATACCCATTATTATTGTTGTTGTTGGTTTTCAATATCAAATTTTCTCATGAGTCCTGTTTAGTAGTTTGGCAGGAGTAAGGCTTTATTGGATGTATTTATGCTTTCTCCCTCTTTCTTTTCATAATCAGTCACTCTGGAGCCATTGGAAAACTTGTTTTATGTTGGAAACTGCACATATGAATCACTTTTTGCTATTTTTATGGTGTTCACTTAAAGTATGAATGACAGTTTGCTACTGAGACTGTTCATAATAAAATAGCTTGCAGTTAGCTGGTAGCTCTTGACCAAAGAACTCACATCATGATAGAGAGTTAAATGTTCAACAATAGGTAAGGTTTATTACAGCTGTATGTGCATCATTAATCAATGGCAGAACTGCCAAACAATCTGGGTTTTTTTGTTTGAGACTACAGACCAAAAATGATTACTTTGGTATTTGGTTTAACAACTAAAAATAAATACAGATTATAATGTGAAATAATTTTATAATTTAATAAATTAATTGTGATAACCATTCATTGACTGTTTATTATTTTATGGCCATTGTACTAGGCACAATATAATTTAGTGATGTTAGAATTAATAAAATGCTTGTGTTAATGTATTAACACCAGTCCTCACCAAAAACAATCTATAATATGATAAAACTTGACCGAATATTTTTATTTTGAAAGAAACAACTCCTATGTTCTCCTTATGCTATGCTCATTTCTAAACCTCTAGTCATAGGTTAAATAGAGCTGGGTATAGAAAAGCTTATGATGGGAAGGCTGTAGATGACATGTTATTCTTCTTGGGTATTCTATTTGGTAGGTTTATTGGGAAACATGAGCTGAGCCTCACTGTGTGAGGTTGAAGAAACCTCTTATTCAAACTAGCAAATGATACATGAAAAAGTAAGAGATAAAAGACTCATTCCTATGGGATTCTGATATATTGAATAAAATTTTCCAAAAGAAATACTTTAGATTTAAAAATGTATACTGAATGATAAACTTTAAGCACTGTAAGTAATTTATCAGAGACAAATGATTATAGCAATTTGACAAATTGCTGCACACAGAAATTTGATAAATATTTGTTTTAGTCACCAAAGATGAATGTCAAAAAGCTAATGTAATCTAAATGTTATTATTATCAGTACCAGATAGATACTCTATACTTTAATAATCTAAAAAATTTCGGGGGGTTATAATATAATTCATCATTTCCCCCTTCCATTTCCTCTTTCCAAACCTTTCCAGGTATTACTTTGCTCTATTTCAAATCTATAGCATCTTTTTCTTTAATTGTTGCTTCTTTTGAGATCTTTTTTTCTAACATCTTTTTTAATTTAATTTAATTTAATTATTATTAAAAATTTCCACCTCCTCCCCACCTCCCCTTTTCCCTCCCCTCCCCCACTCCCCACGCCCCACTCTCCTCCCCCTCCCTCTCCAGTCCGAAGAGCAGTCAGAGTTCCCTGCCCTGAGATCTTAAGGTCTTTGTTTAGAAAAGTATTGGATAAAGATTTATAATAATGAGGAGTTACATATATGTTCTATATCTTAGTCTTTTAATATTTATATTATTTTATATTATAACATATTATAGTAGTTTCGCTTGTATATTGATTTACAAATTTTGAATTATCATTTAAGAAACATATTTACTTATACAAATACACTACATGGCTGAAAACACATGTAAAATGATGGAGCAACCGACTCTGTAGCTGAGGATGCCAGTTAAACTTAGACTTACAGTTATTTCTCCTAAGGAAGAATTCATGTAAATAAAGTTAAGCTGCACTTCCTAAGTCATCTCAACTTCTGTTTAAGTGTAAGCGAATAATTTTGGAGAGCAGAAAAAATTTGGACCTTTTCATATCTTTTTTTGAAAAACACACGTGAGACATAATATAATGTGTTTCATTCACTAAATTTGGTAACAGTCGTTCCCCAGGTATAAGAAATGAGTTCAAAATCATATCCATATCATTTTCAAGGGCAAACAAAGAGTCAAGGGGAGATCTTACTGAGACCATAGAAGGTTAAAGGACTGAGACATAGGAGCAACATGTGAATGATGGTGTACACCTTGCACAACAGAAAAGATTATAGCAGGTAACGAGAAGCTTTAGTAACAAAATTATTTGGAGACAATATTTTCATAGATGGAAATCAGAAATATGCATTCAATGAAATTTTTTGAAAAATAGAATTATGAAGGAATTTATGAAAACCTAACTATATTAGTAAAACCAATAATTAATATTTGTCGAGGATATCTGGAAATCAATCATTTTTGTTAATAATCTTTTTTGATATCACTGTATTACTTAATCTGTCCTTGTGTTTATTGACATTCTCTTTCAATGCCTCCTAAATACTAAGATCATAACTACCATCCTCAACTCAATAGATGACCTTATTTATTCTTCATACTAAGCCAGTGAAGGGATTATATTTTTGGCATCATTCTAACTTTAGGAACTAAAAAGATAAATAACGTCAAAGATAGAACATATTCTTAAAATTTCAGAGTCTAACCCTTTGGACCCCTGAGTCTTCAAATAAAGCCTTCAACTTCCTTTGCCGCAGAAGAGGCCAGCTAACATTGTGAGTTGTTCTCTTTTTTTCCATTTTATTATCTTTACTATTTCTACAGCTACAGATATTATCACCTTGCTAACAAATAATTTTCAAAGCCATATGAATGCTCTCAAGAATCAGATGGGTATTGTAATAGCTGAAAGAATGTAAGCAGCTGATAGCCAGTATATACACACTATGGGGAATCTGAAGAAACCTATTATATATTTTTAAAGATTTATTTATTTATTATGGATAGAGTATTCTCAGTACTCTGCCTGCAGGCCACAAGAGGACACCAGATCTCATTACAGATGGTTGTGAGCCATCATGTGGTTGCTGGGAATTGAACTCCAGACCTTTGGAAGAGAAGGTGGTGTTCTTAACCAATGAGCCATCTCTCCAGCCCAGATAGATAGATAGATAGATAGATAGATAGATAGATAGATAGATAGATAGATAGATAGATAGAGAGATAGAGAGATAGAGAGATAGAGAGATAGAGATAGAGATAGAGATAGAGATAGAGATAGAGATAGATATATTCATTTTAGATCTGGGAAAATTATTCACTATAAGCTTCTAACATTGTCCCATTCTTAGTGTTTCCCCAAAGCTCTGTGACATGCCACACAAAAGAATTAAAAACTACCTCACTGTCATCATGGCCTGCTGTTTGGAATCTGTGACTTTGCTGTGTTGATGCTTTCAACCTGCAGCATATATATCTGAAAGTTGCTAGTAAGAATGTTTGCATTTATTATGCATTTCTACTATGCTGTAGTTGAAGTTTGCTGTGTATGTTGAGAAATTTAGTGTATATTTCAAATTTCCTATTTTCCTGGAAAAAAGTCTATAATGGGAAATGGCTTACAGATGGAGTAATTGGCTGATGGTGGAGTTTGAAATTAGGAATCAATGAAATTTTGTGTGGAGCATGCTTCCTTTGAAGGATCACTGCTGGAGTTCTCAGTCATGTTTGTTTTCCTATGGAAATGTGAGCTGCTAGCTCTAAACAAAGAGCCATATTTTGAAAATTCAAGTATCTCTAACAGCAACATATTTATTTTTATTTTTGTAACAGAAACAGCAAGAGCACATGGGTTTGTTGGCCAAAATATTTTCTGATTTTAATTTATTCTTAGATACAATGAATTTTTAATTTTCTTTTTATCATAATCCATATTAGGATATACAGCTGGTTATGGAAATTTAGCATTCAGGAGAATGAGACAAGAGGATTGCCATGAGTTCAAGGCCAACTTTGTTTATAACAGGTGAAACTGCTTTGCAGAGAAACAAAAACGGCAATTTAAGGTTGTGTGTGTGTGTTTGTGTGTGTTGGAAACTGGGGGCAATAATTTCTGAACTGATTTGTTATTGTCAATGTTATTCCTTGGCCAGAGAAACATATGCTCTTGCTGATAGGCATATATAACAGCAAGCACTTTATATATACCAGCAAGCATATGTGTGTGTGTATGTGTATGTATATATGTTGTAAATATTAATAAAAGTCACTTGGAAGAGTAAATATGTATTTATAAGAATGAATACAAGTATTAGAGAAATAAATGCATTTAAAAGAACATATTAAAGAAATGGATATTTATTTAAAAGATTTATTCAGTGACCTATTGCTATGGTCTGGGTAATTCAACAATGGCTGTCTCACTGGAGAGGCTGAGAAGTAGGTCATTGGTCAGTCCATTTGCTTGGCTGTCGTGCCAATCCTGATGTGGTACTGAAGTCCTGGAAAATTCCAGGAAAGTCAATTCTATGTAATCCACATTGTAAGTCTGAATGTGAGTCCTACCATCAGTAAAGGGATGTAGCAGTGATAGCAACAGTGTAGATGAACTCTCCAGTGAACCAGAGGTTAAACTGGCAAAAGATTCTTCTTTCTTCCAACATTTACCTGAGCTGTCACCAGAATGTGCTAAGCACTTCACACTTCAAATAACTCAGTAAAAACTTTCCTTTACAGACGTACTCAGTGCTTACATTTTTGTTGACTTCTGATCCCATCAAGTTGACAACTAAGATGAAGCATTACAGATTGTATATCTGTTTCTTACTTATTAGATATTTTATTTGTTTTAATTTTGATACTCAAATGTATGTATCATCATAAACAATACTTCATTGAACATTATTTTAATGTGTACCATTGACTATTTGTCTGAATTTCAACTTCACGATATTTTCTTCCAAGATAAACAACTAAGTGAGTATGATTATTTTATTGCATATTATTATAATTTATACTTCAGAGATTGTATCAATTTATATTCCTACAAGCAGTCTATGAGAATAATTTGATTTTGTGTCATTGAAAAAAATCACTAAGGAAATTAGATATCTGGTATATCTTACTTTTATTTTTGCCTATTTTAAAAAATTATTAAATTATATCTGTGGTG
The DNA here is from genome assembly GCF_014885135.2 of Alexandromys fortis. Taxonomy (NCBI): domain Eukaryota; kingdom Metazoa; phylum Chordata; class Mammalia; order Rodentia; family Cricetidae; genus Alexandromys; species Alexandromys fortis. The sequence goes on from NW_026068152.1 coordinate 1,306,012, forward strand.
GTTTGAAAGAAAATAGCTCCCAAAGATAGTGGCACTATTAGAAATTGTGGCTTTGTTGGAGGAAGTGTATCATTTCTGGGATTGGCTTTGAGGTTTTTTTGATCAAGCTTCCATCAGTGTGAACATCAGTTGACTTCCTGCAGCCTGTAGATGTTGCACTCCTACCTTCATTTATTTGCAATTTAGTGTCTCATGAAGTTTAAATATTATCCAGCACCATTACATGTAGGTTGGTAACATATGTTGATATCTATGAGCATATGTGTTACATTGTATTTTTTCATATATAATCTGTAATAGAATTGGTTAATACATTCTATAACAGCATCAATTCTAAATTACATTATTTTAAAGTGATAGGAATCAGTTTCAAATACTTAATTTTCTGTAATTTTTCTTAATATGGATAATAACAATGTACAGTTCATTAGATTTTTAATATAGCTCTGTAACAGACCTGATCATATTTTGTGGAGGATTATGAAAGGATGTTGGAAAGGACTTGGAAGGATTGGGCTAGAAAACCCATCATTCCGAATTTACAGAGCTGGTGTGGGAACTTGGAAGATAAGCAGTGAAGATCATGCAGGTGTCTGTGATCTTTCAGAGAAAAGTAAAGATTCTAAAGGGACTGTTTGAGTGATATTGCTGCATGTAGACCACAGGGGAACCCAGAATCCTGCATTTTATTCCAATCTTTGTGGCATTTGAGACATGTTTAACCTTCTGTCCTCTCTCTTCTACCCCACTTGTGACCCTTTAGAGACTAATTTGTGCCTTCCTGCATGATTGTACATTTTTGCCATTTAAAACCTTTGTTCCTTGTTTCTGCTGCTCAGCTTGAGCCAAGTTGTTTTGTGTGTGTGTGTGTGTGTGTGTGTGTGTGTGTGTTTTCAAAAAATTTTGTGACTCTGGTCATCTTTGTATGAAGAACCAACCACAATTAACAACAAGACACCTTCATCACTGAAGTAAAATATTTGATTTATGGGAGAACTGATGCTGGTTAGCTGGAGTTGAGAAATTAGCAATGATTAAGAAAAACTGTGGCATCACTGAGGATCATAAATCTGGGAGCATTTCCTCATGTTCATCACACAGAATCTGTTGTAGGCAGGACCCAGAGACTGACTATCATTATAGTAGCTAATCTTCGGTGGTACTGGTTTTGCAGATATGGGAGGGGTCATAGAAAGCAACTGAGGCTTGGTACTTTGAAAGTCCAGAAAAAAAGCCATTGGTAAAAGTGAAACCCTAACTAAGACAAGTATTATTAAATAAGAAAGCAAATAGATCATAATTGTTTGATAGGCTTCGTAGTATCTATATTATTTAAAACTAAGTGCTCTTTCCTCCCAGAGACTCTAATAGATATAGAGACTGAATATATCATTAATTATGATAAAGTGGGTAATTTTCCTGGGCTAAACGAAATAACAAATTAAGTTAGAAGGAAAGCAAGCTCTTTCTGTCAGTGAAATATGGGCCAACTTACATGAACTTTGCAATCTGGTTTTTAAGCATTAGAAAAATTTCTACAAATTTTGTGATCTGCAGAAAACAACTTTAAATCATTTTCAGTCAGCCATAAATGGAATCTCTATCACACACACACACACACACACACACACAGACACACACACACACCCCTTCCACAGCTTGGGGATCATGATATGAGATGGGGTTAAAATGGTGTAAAAGCCAGAAATTATTGATGACTAAAAAGAAACAGTATTTTTAAGATATAGCATGGCAGGTACATAGCTATAATAGCCTCCACAGCATCTGTTCAAACCCAAAAAAGACAAAATCTCAGTATGTAGAGGGCTGTGGACATGAAACTCCATTCTTACTTGAGGAGACATTGGCAATTGATAGCTTCTGGCTGTGACTGGGTCACTTTCCTTCCCCTCCCTCCGTCCCTCCCTCCGTCCCTCCCTCCCTCCCTCCCTCTCTCCCTTCATTCCTGCCTTTTAACTTTTATTCTTCTCTCATGCATTATGTCCCAACTTTATTTTCCCTCTGTATATTCCCTCCAGTTCCTTACTCCACTTCTCCTTTCCCCCAGATTTATTCCTGTTTCCCTTCAGAAAAGAGCTGGTTTCCCAGGGATATCCACAACTCATGGCCGAATTTATAATCCTCGTAGACTGACCACACTGTATTGGAGGCCACATATCTGAGAATATATGGGCAATGAAAATTAGACTTGATGTGTTTAAAAACAAAGAAGATACCAAGTTTGGTGGTTATGGAAGGGGACTATGTGAATAGGGGCAAAACACATTGGATGAAAATCTCAAAGAAGTAATTACAACAAAGGAAAAATCGCAAGAAATTAATTAAACACTCATATTGCAACTACTTATCTCAGAATAATGTCTCAGTAAAAGGATATTGAAGGACATCAAAATGGATTTTATAGCCCATACAGAAAGTTGAGTAGAAAAGAGAAATTTGTGAAACTGCCTGAAGTATAATTTGTCAGACCAGAGGTAGCTTAAGCTCAAAACAAGAATCAAAGAATATTATAGAAACAATTAAAAAAACTTACCACTGTGGCCTCAGAGCATCAAAAAGTATGCATGAACTAGAATCAAACACCTAAATATGGAAAGAGAGTAGGCTGCAACCTTTGGTACCCTATATAATTTTTATATATTTGAAGAAATCCTTCTCGGTACCTTATAAGAATGCTATAGGTGTTTTCTTAGAAGTCATGAACAATAAAAACTTAGGAGTAGAAGATTTCCAATCCATCATAATGCAAAGTTACTGGTCACAAAAGAACTAAGTCATTGAGATTACAGAATTCAGACAAATAGACTTACACCTCCTAGTCAAGGCATTTGATGACAATATTAAAAAAAAAAAAAAAACCTCAGTTACAGAAAAGAAGAACTTTACAAAACTGATTCTTTGTAGTTCCTCAAAATATAAACCAATGGTCACATGGGAAATAATTTGTATTGTATCTTCATGATACTTTCTTTTAGTATATTTTTTACATATAAGTTTTAAGTTTTGTGTAATGTGTTTTGGTCATATTCACTACTGTCCATCTCTGACTCAGCTCAGCTCCAGATCCCCTTCCCTACCCTACTTTGGATCCTTTAAAAAACCCTTCAAGACAAATTTGTGCTGACCAAATCTTCTTGGATGTGTGATCTTCCACTTGACCAGGGTCAACTTATCAGAATATATACTCTTATAGAAGTGTGTCTTTCCTTCCACCAGCAGCTTAAAAGTGACATTTTGCTCAATGGAAGGAGATTAGAGGGAGATCTTGCCCAAATTTCTGCTCGATGCTAGAATTTGGTTTAACTTAGGCTTGAAATTTTTGTTTGTCACGGTCTCCAGTTCATATGTGTAGCTTTAAGTCTATGTCAAGATGTTTCTTGTACTCATCCATTGCATTTAAAATGTACTCTTTCTGCACCATCTCCTACAATGATCTCTCTCTCTCTCTCTCTCTCTCTCTCTCTCTCTCTCTCTCTCTGTATGTATGTATGTATGTATGTATGTATGTATGTATGTATGTATGTATGTATGTGCTTTCTTTAGGGTTGAGCAGTTCAATACTGTGTCCATTGAACAGCATAATATTAATAGATCCTTGCCTAAGATCTATGTTCTATGTAGTCATAGGTTCTTAGCTCAACGATGATAGAAACAGAGGTTATATCTTGTTAAGTAAGACTTAAATCTAATGAAAATCTGATTGGTTATTTCCATGAAATTCATTCCACCCTTGCATCAGTGTCTTTCTAAAACACTCATTATTGGAGTTCACAGATTTCACAGCTGGATGTGATTTATGATTACTTTTCTGGGAAGTTACTTGTAGCACTGTGAAACTGAGCCAGTAAGGATAGTTTCCTGGTCTGTACCAGCCTGATTTGATCATGCTTGATGACTCAAGTATATAGTGTTTTCAGCAATAGTATCTTATCATCAAGTCCATAGGGTCACCAAGAATAATTCTATAACCTGTAATGTTTGTGGATGGGGTATGAGACCGCATTGACTAACACCAGTAAAAGAAGTAACCAATTCCTGACAATGAGCTTTTTAATTATCCTGTGTTGTCTAATGGGGTCATTGTTGTTCTATTATTGAGTAATTCCATTTTATTTCTTTTTGATGTACATGTTTATGGTAAATCAAAATGTTAACCATTTGTACAGATTTTCCAATTAGCACTTATGTGTTTTACTCAAATATGCATAAATAGTAGTAGTTGATATAAGTTGAACAAAACCAGCTAGTATATTAAAAGTATACAGAAGACAATAGAGTTTATAAAAATCATTTCTATCATCCATCTTTCTTCATTCAATAAATTTTCATTAAAGGTTACTAAATAAACATAGACCCAGGTAGACAATTTGATGTTATATGTAACCCTAGATCAGTTGACAATGCTGTGTTAACCAGAGAATAATATTGTCCTTGGGTAGAATCAGAATAAACAGTGACATGGGGAAAATGAGGTACCATCAACACCATGTGGCAGTATATAGATGAATAGAAATGGGTTAATTTATATGGTAGATAGTTTGTAATTAAGCCTCAGAATGATTATCCAAGAACTGGCTGGCAGGGAGAAAGCTCCAGTTACATAATTTGTGATATTTGTACAAATTAAAACAATGTTAGTATAGGGATATGGAGAAAATTAAAAAAGAAATTCCTAGGATGATGTTGAAAAGGACAGAAAGTAAATATCATAATTATGCAATAGACTTAGTGAGCTACCACTCTGAATTAGAGCATGAGTAATAAAGGGTTCTTAAAGAAATTCCTACAATAAAAGTAATTAAATTTATGGAATACTGAACTAACTTAAAGAATTGAGATGGAATTTACATATCTGGTGAGGAGTTTGGGATAGTGAAAAATATGTACAAATAATCACAAAAATAAATGCAAGAATTCACTCTAGGGATGACAAGTGTTATTATACATGAAAGGAAATGTAATATTCTTTTGTAATCTAGTTGTTTATCTTAGCATAAACAAAGAACATTGATTTTGCTAAGAAATATAAAGGGATAATTGAGAAATATAATAATGCAGGTGAATATGTATGTGTGTACCAGCATACATATGCATCTGTGTGCATATGACTGTGGATATAAAATATATAAACCTCTGCTTTCCATAATAGAAGTTTAATGTCTAATTTTAAAAAATAAAAAAAATTATGTATCAATAAAAATTTAAGATTTGGAAGCAGAAAAATATGTACAAAAGAAAGAACAGACTTATTAGGCAGTTGTTACCTCTGGAAGTAGAAATACGGAAGTGGATGGAGATGGAGGTGATTTTTTATTTATGTATGTATGTATGTATGTAAGTATGAATGTATTTTTTTTTAAGACAGGGTTTCCCTTTGTAACAGCACTAACTATCCTGGAACTTGCTCTGTAGACCAGACTGGCCTCAAAAACAGTCATCCACCTGCCTCTGCCTCCTGAGTGTTGGGATTAAAGGCCTGTACCATCACTGCATGGCTTGGAGTTGACTTTTATTGATAATAACTTTGGCAACCGATTTGATTTTTCATATTTGTGAGTTTACAGTTTTTATGAATCTTTCCAATTAATGGGAAATAATATACATATTATTGTGTCACTTTCAACTTTTTGTACTGGGCCTACAAAACATTACTGCTCTCTTCTGCATTAATTCAGTATTCAGCAAAATCAAGCACATACAAGTATTTGGAGATGGACTAAACACTAAAATTTCAATTTTTATAGAATTAAATCAACACCCAAGCTCTTACATTGTTCTTCCATGAAACTAGTCATATTGTACATAGAATGATCTACAGAAATTAAATATAGAAGGTATAGTATAGTAGATATTTAAAAATATAAAGAACGAAACTTAGCCCCTAGAAGTCTTATAAAATTTTAAATGAAATAAGGAACTTAAAGTTAAAGTAGAATTTTGATATTATGGTTTTTATGAAAGGACAAATTCATAGGGAATCTCAAAAGAACTTTGTAGGCAGTGTTCTTGTCCCGACTACCCGCTCCCAAATGATCAGCAGCTGACTCTCAAAAAACTGACATGGAGACTTAATATAAATTATAAATTCTTGGTCCATAGCTCAGGATTGTTACTAACTACCTCTTACAACCTAAACCTTTTTTTTTTTATTAATCTGTGTGTTGCCCCGAGGCTATTAGCAAGGCATGAAGTGTAGATGTGGTCAGAAAAACAGAGATACAGTAAATGTAGTTTCAGACGAAAAAGCCTCTAAATAATTTACAGTGTGTTTAAAAATACATGTAGGCTGGGGAGAGAAAAGAAAAAAAGGATAAAGTCTTTAAAATAAAAAAAGAAAGAGAGTATTTGGGTGTGTGGCACACACTGTTAATCCCACCACTTGGGAGGCAGAGGCAGGCAGATAGTTGTGAGTTCAAGTACAACCTAGTCTACAGAGTGAGTGCCAAAAGTACAGAGAAATCTAGTCTCTAAACCCAAAATTTAAACATAAAATTAAAAGAAATAGTGTCTAAAATAAAGCCATGTAAAGATGGAAAATGCACAGAGAGTCTAGATACTGCATGTTATGTTTTCTTTGAATTGTTTGAATGCTAAGGAAGGAGTAATGACTGCTAAAAGACATTTTCTCATAAATGCTGCTGGATTAACTCAACATATATATTTTGAAAATGCCTTGACATCAAAATTGAAGTCAAAAGTTATGTTACTTTGGAGAAGATGATTTGCTTTTGTTTCTACAGAAAATGAGAGGCTATGGATTCATTCTGGGCTAAGAAAAATCAGGGTTGATTAAGGAAGACCTCCTGAGAAATCTCTGATAGGAGTGGATGGTCCAGATGTCTGAGAACAGGAGAATTCATCCAGAACAGATTCAAGACTGCTGCCAGTTAGGACTTGATCATAATTCTAAATTTTCTTTAGGTCCCCATAAGATGATCCATGCCCCAATCAGCAAGATGTATCCTAGAAAACTATGCCCACATTCCCAAAAATTGGATTATGGATGTTTGTCTTTGTTTATAATGTTAGTTTCAAGTTGTTATGTGTAATGGTCATAATAAAAGCTAAACAAAGGAGATTTGATTCAGAGTTCTTGTTTTGATAAAAGGGCGGAATGCCGTGGGATAATGGTCTGTACCCTGAAACTTCCATTTTAAGAAAATGCTGATTGGCCTATATCCAGGCTGGAAGTGTAGGCAGGGTGACCAGGCAGGAAGTAGAGGTGGGGTAATGAAAACAGGAGAATTCTGGAAAGAGGAATGATCAGTCTACAGTCATCACTTAGACAGAGAGGAAGCAAGATGAGAATGCCTCACGGATGAAATGTACCAAGTTACATTGCTAACATAAACAAAATAATGGGTTAATGTAAGATTTAAGAAATACTTAATCAGAAACCTGAGCTAATAGACTAACCAGTTTATAATTAATGTAGAACTCTGTGTATTTCTTTGAGACTGAATGGCTGCAGGATTGGTCAGGACAGAAACCTTGGTCAACAAATATAAATTATAAATGCTTGGTTAATAGCTCAAGATTGTTACTGACGACCTCTTACAATATAACCCATTTCTTTTAATCTGTGTGTTGCCCCGATGTTCGTGGCTTTTACCTCTATCACATTTTGTGTGTCCAACTAGTTCCTCGTCTTGCTATTGACTCCTTTGACTCACCCCTTCCTCATCCCATCATTCTCAGTTCAGCTTTCCCACCTAACTTTATCCTGTTCATCTGCAATTATTTTCTGACCAGGAGCAATTATTATTTTTTTAAATGCCAAACTGGTGTGACTACGACCAACTCCATGGCTCCGCTTTGGTGCAGGACAATTGTCTATATTCTGTCAATTTTGTTTTAAATAAACACTGATTGGCCAGTAGCCAGGCAGGAAGAAGTATAGGCAGGACAACCAAATCGGAATTAGAGGTAGGTCAATGAGAACAGGATAATTCTGGGAAGAAGGAATCCCCTTCCTCCACAGTCCTGCCCAGACACAGAAGGAAGATGTGACCTGCCCTGCTGAAAAAGGTATCGAGACATGTGTCTAACATATACTAGAATAATGGGTTAATATAAGTTAAAAGAGTTCATAAGAAGCCTGAGCTAATGGGCGAATCAGTTTATAACTAATGTAGACCTCTGTGTGATTTTCTTTTGGGCTAAATGGCTGTGGGACCTGGTGGGAGGACAGAAACCAGTCAGGACAGAAGACCTTAGACAACACTGCTTGTTTGCTCTACCCAGTCCAACTGGCAGAGGTATGTTTACCAACTTTGCCAGCCATGCTAACTGCCCCAGCTCCAGGGATATAATAGGTATATGTCACCATTAAGCTATTAGTAGCACACTGCTCACAAACCTCATTTAAGTGCAGTACCTCCTCCAAAAGCAAGGGTTTGTACAATTATATAAGACAATAATCTTGAAACTTAACCATTATTTTATTTTTTACAAGATGCCACAGAAATAATATCACCCCTATGACAGCTAGAAGTAACTTTAGAGAATGACATCCCTTCTCCCAACAAAGTTTGTTCTCAGGGGAGTTAGTTATAAGTGGCATAAGGTTGGGGTTGGAAATAAAGTAGCTTCAGAGATCTCTCTTAGAAAAAAGTAAATGGGATGGGATAATAGATTAGTGTGCTTACACTAATAATAGTGAGTAATAGTGAGATTTTTTATGAGCTATTATTTGTAGACAATTTACATTGGTATTGATTCTTATATATTTCTTATTACAATGTTTGTGCACCTATGTATATGCTACTATTTCTGTTTACAATACTTGTTTACCTATGTTAATTTATTTTGTCATATTGTATGTATGCATGCTTCTACCTTTGCTTAAGATATTTTACATTGTGAAATTTTAGGAAATATTTATCATATTGCATTATACATTTCTACCTCTGATCAAGATACTTATATTTTGTTTACATTTTGAGATCATTGTTCTCATCTTCTGCACATTTGATTAAGGATTATTTAATATTTAAAAATAAAACCTTAGTTTTTAAGCTATATAGGTATTAAGAATTACAGGCCAATAGTTATCCATATTTCTCATACTTATATTTAGGCTAGTCAGGTTTTTTAAATGCATAGATATTGTATTCCACATAGGCAATCTTCTAACACTTCAAAGAACTGTACGATATGGCATTTAAAAAGTTAGAATTTTGTTGACATGAGACATGATTGCTCCTGGCAGCACTGATCTATTCCCGAGAGAATGTTGGACCACTCCACTTGGAGCTTGTTTTCTTTTTGGCAAAACTGGACTTTGGGCAAAGAACTGCTCCTGCCTCAACCACTGACAAAATGCATGGTGTCCAGATTGGACAAGCAGGATACAAGCAAAAAGAACACAAAACCTTGCCAAGACAGGGTAAGATAGCTTTTCAAATTTTCCTGCCTCTGTAAATGGTCTGTCAGATACTCTAGGCCTTAGCCAACTTTGGATGTCCCAGTGTTGCAAGTGAGACTTTAGGTGATTGCCTAGGTGTCCAGTTGTCTCTGTCATTTCTTGCACCTTTTATAAGTTGCTTGAATTCACTTCCTGTTTACTCAAGTAATATTATTTCCCTTCTTAGGTCTTTGATGGGGGTAGAGTTTAGTTACATTCCTTTCATGATTTAGCCAAGCTATTGTAAAAATAGTACTTGAGTCCTTAGGATATGATAACTATTGAAACATTTAGCATATGCTTTTGGTTTGATGTAGTTCATGTTGGTTGTAATTCTAATTTTTATGTATGTTTTTGCCTCTTCTTTTCCCTGGAAAATACTTGATATTTGTTCTTATTGTATATAGCTTTGTATTAGACTTAAAACTTTCTTATTTAGACAAAAGAGGAAAGTTTTGTGGGAACTCCTTCAGGCAATAGCCTTTTAGATACTGATCCATTTTGGGCATGGCCTCATGTACTATAAATGTAGACAAAAAGTATGTGTGGGCCTTTTGGCTGCTGGATTTGGTTCCAGTTCCCATTAGGTGCAGAAGACTGCAGATTGCTACTCTTTCTGTGAGTTTATCTCTAAATAAATAAACCTTTGTTATACTCCATTCTGGGCTATTGTGGGACACTTTTGTATGCCCACAGTCAGTGTAATATGGAAACCTAACATATTAGACACTTCCTAAAGTATATACAAATATAAAGGTAATATGAAAGGAATCTCCAAATAGTACAGAAGACAATGTCTCCCAATTTGCCGTCTCTTTCATCAAATAAAGCTTCAGTACTAGGAGTGAGTTACAGCTAATTGAGTTGTTTGTCAAATGGATCCCATGAGAATCCCTGAGCAATCTAGGCTGTTGCCAATACTATACACTCCTCTCCACAAATTGACAGCAAGGCGTTTGCTGAAGACAACATATATA
>NW_026068152.1:1316450-1317510 GCF_014885135.2 Alexandromys fortis
TATATATATCCTTGGACATGGAGATATTGAGTTCATGCCTTCAAGGAGCCTTTACCCCAAAGTTCTAGCCACTTCAGTTTAGGAAGGTGCTCTGCACTCTATTAAAAGAGGAATGTAAACACAAAGTCTTTGATCTACAATGATTTTTTGCCTGCAAGATATGCTAAGACAATGGTGGCAAATGTCTTGTGGGAGTAGCCAATATCTGGTTCAACTGACTCCATGAGACGGAACCCAAACCTGAGACTGCTTGAGTTAATACCTTGAGTATTTACTGCTGTAAATCAATAACAAGAAATCAAATAGCTAGTTTTAAATATATTCAAAGGATTTGACAAGGCATTTCTCCTAATATTGTATATAAAAAGCTGAGAGAGTTCATATAAAAAAAGTCAACATTACTATAGAATTAAAACCACAATGAGACATTACTTCATTCCCATTTGGACATTTATGAAAAATAAGATAAAAAATAGAGAAAGGAAGTAGTGCTAATATTGTGGAGAGACTGGTACTATTATGTACCATCACTGAAGATGTACAATGATATAGATAGAAGGGGAAATCATCAAGATGTATAAGCACCTGAAATGTTTATCCATGTGTGAAGGGATACACACATACATACAATAAATATTATTTGGCTTCCAAAAATTCATGTGACATACTATATTTAAAATGAGACTATTACAATCCGGAAAAAAAATACAACAGCTAATGTTGAATAATTCAACCTATAAGAAATATTTAAAATAAAGGAATTAATTAAAAATAAATTAGTCAAATTCATAGCTATCCAATTATACTTACATATTAAGAATGTGTGTGCCGGGCGGTGGTGGCGCACGCCTTTAATCCCAGCACTCGGGAGGCAGAGGCAGGCGGATCTCTGTGAGTTCGAGGCCAGCCTGGTCTACAAGAGCTAGTTCCAGGACAGGAATCAAAAAGCTACAGAGAAACCCTGTCTCAAAAATAAAAATAAAAAAAAGAAGAAAAAAAGAATGTGTGTGCATGCATGTATGTGTGTGTGAGTATAAAGTCATATGTATATGACTTTATA
>NW_026068152.1:1322059-1353594 GCF_014885135.2 Alexandromys fortis
TAAAAAAAAAATTAATGAAGAAAGAGTTGATAAATTTGAAAGACAGAAGGGAGAGATAAATGGAAGGATTCAAGGATTCAGAGGGAAGAAAAAAGGTAATTCTGTAATTATATATAATCTCAAAAATAAAATAAATAATAACAAATTAAATGGTAAATTTCATTTGTGCTTCTTATTGTGATAAAATTCAGTAAGGTATGAAACATTTCTCATTACTAAAAAAATGATCATATTTGGATTTTTTCATGGGCTTTATAACATGGCAAAAGTTAGAATTTTATGGAGATGTGCTTGAGGCTCCATTCTGTAGAGTATTTTTACCCTTAGTTAACAAAAATACTGTTTTTTTGTGATACCATTGAGTTATAGAGTTTTACAGCAAAATGTTCATGCTGTTGGTACTTAGTCAATGTTAATGACTTTTGTTTTTCTATTCTAGCAGTTGAATGGGGTAGATGAGCCAAAAGAGAAGAACTTGAATATTGGCTTAGAAAAATGGGCAAAGTGCTTTCTGAGCTTGTGAGGACAGAGTAGTCCTAAGAGGACACAAAGTAAATTTTCTGAGGATTTATCCCATTTAGTCCATAGTCAACAAAGGCAATTTCCTGAGAGAGCTAATAGTGAGTCATAAACATTTTCACTCATTCAAAATTGTGTTTGTAGAACAAAATATTCAAAAAAATCACATATTTGGATCTTTGTATTTTTTTTCCTGTCTCAGGCATGAAAGGTATGCAATAAATATTTATTTTATACATGAATGCATGAGTTATTAGTTTCTTTTAAAAATGCTGAAGATGTCTTATTCTAAAAGAACTCTGAATTTGAATTCAGTTGTAGTATTAGTCCAGTATGTTTAATGAACCAGCTGGGGAGGTCATTTGAATTTTGGCAAGTCACAGCACCCTGAATGAATCAGACATTATCTATAAAACAGGAATATTGTTATTGAAAAAAAGCAGCAACAATTTCAATCCAGTGATCAAATTAGAAAAGACATTTTGATGCATTTGTAAGCCATATTTCAATATAAAATATAACAGGATAGTAGATTTGAGATTCTGTTGCATGCCCTGTCTATGCTTTGTGCTATGGATGATGAAAAAAAGCATGATTGTGTGTCATTCATTGATAAAGCAGTACATTCAATCTAATTTTTTACAGCTTTATTCAATTTATTTATTTATTTATTTATTTATTTATTTATTTATTTATTTATGTAAGATTTCTGTCTCTTCCCCACCGCCGCCTCCCCTTTCCCTCCACCTCCCCCAATCAAGTCCCCCTTCCTCGTCAGCCCAAAGAGTAATCAGGGTTCCCTGACCTGTGGGAAGTCCAAGGACCACCCACCTCCATCCAGGTCTAGTAAGGTGAGCATCCAAACTGCCTAGTCTCCCACAAAGCCAATACGTGCAGTAGGATCAATAACCCATTGCCATTGTTCTTGAGGTCTCAGTAGTCCTCATTGTCCGCTATGTTCAGCGAGACAGGTTTTAACCCAGGCTTTTCCAGACCCAGGCCAGCTGGCCTTGATCAGTTCCCGATAGAACATCCCCATTGTCTCAGTGTGTGGGTGCACCCCTCGCGGTCCTGAGTTCCTTGCTCGTGCTCTCTCTCCTTCTGCTCCTGATTTGGACCTTGAGATTTCAGTCCGGTGCTCCAATGTGGGTCTCTGTCTCTGTCTCTGTCTCCTTTCATCGCCTGATGAAGGTTAATATTCAGGAGAATGCCTATATGTTTTTCTTTGGGTTCTCCTTCTTATTTAGCTTCTGTAAAAACCTGAATTATAGGTTCAATGTCCTTTATTTATGGCTAGAAACCAAATATGAGTGATTTTGAAGGGCTACCATTTATTGCCTTTAAAAATGGCATTACTGAGAAAATGTTAGATGGCTAATTAGATATTAAATAGTGAGTTCTAGTGTTAGGCTTGACTGACAAGATAAAATAGGTTCATAAATGTCTTTTACCGTCTTGGGAAATTTGTTTTGCTTAAACAAATTGAGTTGTGAATTTTCATAGACTTTTATGAGATAGTAGCTCAGAATGTTGACTAATTGTGGTGATTTTGACTACAACAGTTTATAAAATCTAGAAAATCCAAAACTAGACGTTAATACCTGGAGAAGTTCAATACGCAACCAGGACACTGACTATTGTTGTAGAACAGATGCTAGTAACATTTTATAATTTACTTTTGAAATGGTGAAGTGCATCATTTAGGTCACACCCTGTTTCATTCTAGTCCATCTGCAAGGCAGTGTTTCATCAATTACAGGTTTCACATTTTTAAAAATGGTAGAAGAGCCATAAGCTTGGCTCTACATAGATGTCCTGTATTTTCTGAAGATTATTGAAGTGTTTGAGGAGGAGTATCACTTTGAACAAAGAATTCTGAAGAACATCATAGGCTGAAGAGAAGGAATAAAAATGTGAAGGGGTATGGAAATGGCATGTCACTTAAACTATTATTGGTGATATTCTTTGATGGTAGCAGTACTTAAGCTTTATAGTTCTTTAAGACAATTTGGAAACCAAGGTTAGTACAAAAATACCTGTTAAACTCCCAAATATACAGGCAAAGTGTAACCCTAAATGAACTACTAGTAAAATACAATTCGTTTTATGTTATTAGCACACAAATACATTTTCACATGGATTATTTGGGGTTTTCAAAACATGTTTTTGCCTTATAGTTACTTTTGTCTTATAGAATCAATGGGTAAGATACAGGCATCTGTACTGCAGGACATAATGAGTACCAGGATGATTATGAGTTATCAAGTCATTCAGTAAGAGAGTCAAAAAGGGTCTTAAAAGATAAAAGTGTTCAAGGATTTCATAAGTTAGTGCTAGAAGTACCATAGTCAATAAACTATATAAACAATGAAATGTTGAAGTCCTAATAAAATGTTACTGGAGAGAAGTGCTTTTTATATGGAGAGAATTCAGTCCAACATGTTTTCTTAGAATTCCACAGAGCTGTCACCAAGTGCAAAGTCAGGAAGAGCTTCCAACTTCCCTGTAGATTGACTATAGTCTTAAAACCTTGCACAGAGCTGCCTAAAATGTGTGTGTCATCAGACTATTCCTATGATTGAAGAAAACAGCAACTCACTCTCCCCCCACACACTCACCCCACTAGGAAAAAGTAAAAATCACCATGTATTTGCTATACCAAAAGTGTAGAGCGAATTATCTACCACATCATACTTTGTACTATAAACAAACACAAGAATAACCATGAGAGGCCATTACATGATTACCTGTTCTAGATTAAGACATCATTTTTGATTTTGCATTCAAGCATACTTAAGGATAGATCAAGTCTGAATGAAGAAATAATAAGGTATTTATGACATACATACTGATTTTTATGTTGTTTACTCTAACTGAGCACATCCCTGCTAAAATGCACATTATCTTATTTTTCATGCATACTTTATGTTTAGAAATATGTTAGGTATAATCATGTCATAAAAGTTATACATTTTGTTAATATGTATTATAGGCATAACTTCATAGTTTAAAAAAAACATAAAGTGATATAATATATTGTCAAGGGAATAATTTCTTCATGGGAAAAAGATTAATAGCAACAGATTGGTATAGACAAGATATTCTACAAGTTAGTTCATGATCAACATGCTAAAATAAACAATATAATTTTGAAATCTTAACTATACATCAAATTATTGATTTAATTTTGTTGCTTAAGTTAGTTTTGTTTTTTAATCAGATTATTGAGAAATGTAATAATATTATAAAAATTAAGAAAGTAAAGAAAAGAAATTGGGCTTATTCTGTTTTGAATTATTTCAGTGCCTTTCATTCTTTAATAAACTAGAGTTAGAATACTTTTCTTAGATGTTAGTTATCCAGAAAATGCTGATTTGGTCATTATACTTTGTATACATGTATTGGAATGTTATACTATATCTTCTAAATATATAATATTTTCTGTCAATTTAAAATTAAAATACTGTTTTCAACTAAATACTCCTAAGGGGAAAAAAAAAACTATTGAAACTCACACACCTTTTGGAATATTTGAATGGGATATTTGCTTATTTATCAATTAATTTACTGGTTTAATCAAATAAACTTAGTTGAAAAGTATTAGAATAATCAGTGGATATTACAGCGAGTAGGTAATGTGTACTACATATCAATATAACTAAAGAGTTTCTGAACAGTATGAATATAAAGAAGCAGTAAATAACATTTTTAAATAAAGGAGGGATAGTTTGGAATCACATCTTACACTTAGTTTTTCATATTACTCATAGTCTGTGTTTTTGAAAATCTGTGTAATAACTGTTTATATATAAATCATTGAGTAACTCATTTGTCTGTCAATAATTGCATTTACTCTAAAGTATAAAAACAGAAATAAAATCTAGAACCCAATCATAAAAGAACAGCAGGCATCAAAATGAGTGATATTACAGATATGATAATAACAACTTAGTATATGCCTCTTGACAAATACTAGGTATTTTTGATTAATTTAATAAAACTTTGAAACACCATTGTGTGCTTTATGGGTAAAGGGGGAACATGGCAATGATTTTGCTTAGTTCATGAAGCAAATAATTGTCACAACAAGTAGTTAAATCCATATGGTCTGTCACTTGAATTTTTGCTCTTAAACGCTATCACTCTATTATATTTTATTTTCTATCAATAGTCTGATACCAATAAATTGAAATGTAAATGTGATTTCTGTAACATAAGCAAGGGCCTACTTGTTGTTGGTTTCTGTCCTGCCCAGTACCCCCAGCTGTTTAGCCACAAAGTAAATCACACATAGGTCTCCATAAATTATAAGATTATTGGCCCATTAGCTCTAGCCTCTCACTGGCTAACTCTTAAATCTTGATTAAGCCATTTTTCTGATCTATGTTAGACATGCGGCTCAGTACCTTTTTCAGTGGGGCAGATCACATCCTGCTGCTTTGATGATCTGGGCAGGAGTGGGAGGAATCAATTTCCTCCTTCCCAGAATTCTCCAGTTCTCATTACATCGTTTCTACTTCCTGTCTGGTTTTCCTGCCTATACTTCCTGCCTGGCCAATTAGTGTTTATTTAAAACATGATTGACAGATTACAGACAATTCTCCTGCACCAATTTCAAATAATTGTCTCTTAGTGAAGCAATTGTTATTAGTGAAGCAAACAAGATACGTATTTAAAGTAATGAAATGTTCATTGAATATTGTATGATAGTATAGGAACTGAGAGGGCTGATATTGTCTAGGCATACATAAGCAATTAACACTTGATTTCTTATTATAGAATATATGAAATTCATATAAAATTGGATGGTTGAAATGATACTGTATAAATTGCTAGACTTCAGAGATTTATTTGTGAATTGAAGAGATTTTTTTTTTCATTTTATCTTTGGATGTGTAGACCCTTAAAATGATTTTATACATTTAATAAAGTACAAAGACACAGTTGCTATAGGATAAGTACTGGGACTAAAGGGGATTATATAAAGAGGAATTAATTGTGTATTCCCATAATACCAGAATACAGGAAGTAAGGCAAGAGGGTTGGAAATTTGAGGATAGCCTGGCTACTTAGCAAGGTACCATCAATAAGAGATGTAAAATAACTACTTATGTTACAGCCTAGGAAGATATTATTGAAGAAAAAAAATGAGTAAATGTTAATTGGAAAAAGAATGTGGAAATTTGAAGGAAAGACAACAGAGAGTCTGGAGGATAGAAAAAAACCATAGTATATTTCAAAAGATCAAAAGAAGGTCACTGTGGCTGGAAAGGAAAGCAAGATGGAGAAAGGCCTGAAATAAACATCTAACTATTGAAATAATAATGGCCTGGCCCTGAATTTCATATAATGGAGTTAGATTTTTATCTACAGACAATGGAAACAATAAAGCTGTAGGGAAATAATTGGGCATTTTATCATTTTTCTTTTAGGAAAGTGATCCATTGTTGCAAGTGTCACCAATAAGGAGAAAAACAGAGAAGTACTACTTCTAAGCTTTGGGTACTGCGTAAGTAAAAGAAGCATATAAGATTTGCTTTAATTTTGAAAAACACTGAGATGTGAAATATATCAGATAAAACTATTCAACTAGAGCTGTGTTTCTGCACATGGTAGTTATATAAAGGTGCCAGCGTCTTATGTAAGCAATAAGTTAATGGGATCCATCCAAGAATTTAAGTAAATACACATCAGATTGTTATCTGTAGGACAGAGCTAACTCCAAAGTACTGCCAGCTAAATATTGAGAAAGACATGCTCTGCCTTTATGCAGTGGAATTAAAAGCAAAAATTAAAATATGGTTATAAAAATTGATATGGTTAGAAAATATATTTAAATTATTTTTATTCTTTTGTAATTTTATTCTTTTATTCAAAAACCAGGATGTATTGTGCCCTAAAATCAGTATTCTGTACTAGCCACTTCACTACATCTTGGGCAGTGCAAACTTAAACCTTTAAAAGCTGTCTTCTACAGGTTCTCCAGGGACTTCATTACTAGACTGATGCAATCATTCACTCAAGCCCTTAGGGCCCAGGAGTGATAGGGAAAAATACCCAACTAACCCACTGCGTCCTTTAGCTGCCACGGATAGACTAGCATCACGTAATACTCCAGGTGGAATAACTGCCCTACAACCAAGGAAATCCTACATTAACACAGGTTAGAAGACCAAGGAAAATGGCTGTATTTAATGTGTGGCAGTGGAACCTTTTAGTTTTCTTCTTGAAAGTCCTTGATAATAATTATTGAAATAAAACTAAGAACTATACATATAATTTCTTTCTGAACAAAACTACAGATTTTTGCAAAATTATTCCTAGTCTTTTAACCATGTATGAGATCAAAATGTTTGTCTATAACAATTTCTTATAGACATAATGACAACTTTGAGCTAAGCAGTTGAGACTATATTTCCTCAATGCCTTCCCTCATACTATAGACTGAAACATACATTAAAACAGATAATCTTAGTTTTCCAGCATCAGTGTAAAGGAGATGATTGTTCAGATTAAAATTTTGGCATTCTGAAGAATTTGGACAATAATGAGTGTGAATCTCATTAAGATGTCTTGCTCAAAAGCTGATTAGGTGCTGGAAAAAGTACAAGTTGAATGTGTAATAGAGTAAGTCTGAGTTGTCTGAGCTATGATTACATCTTTTCTAACACATGTTATATTTTCAATAACTAATGTATTGCTAGATATATAGAAGTTATCTAATAATTATTACTGGCAGAAAAAATTACTAATCAATTAAATAAATGAAATTATGATCTAAATTATGATTAACTTACCTTAAATATTTTTCTTCATTTTCAAATAACATTTAAAGCAAAATACACGAGATCTGTTAAGTGTAGTTGGACTGAGTCTAAACACTTTTTTTAATATAATTTTTATTGAAAGAAAAAAAAATTTCCGCCTCCTCCCCGCCTCTCATTTCCCTCCCCGTCTCCCTTTTCCCTCCCCCTCCTCCCTCTCTTCACCCCCTCCCTCTACTCCTCTCCCCCTCCCTCTCCAGTCTGAAGGGCAGTCAGGGTTCCCTGCCCTGTGGAAAGTCCAAGTTCTCCCCGCTCCATCCTGGTCTAGGAAGGTGAACATCCAAACTGGCTAGGCTCCCACAAAGCCAGAACATGAAGTAGGATCAAAACCCAGTGCCATTGTCCTTGGCTTCTCAGCAGCCCTCATTGTCCGCCATATTCAGAGAGTCCGGTTTTATCCCATGCTTTTTCAGTCGCAGTCCAGCTGGCCTTGGTGAGCTCACAATAGATCAGACCCACTGTCTCCGTGGGTGGGTGCACCCCTCGTGGTCCTGACTTCTTTGCTCATATTTTCCCTCCTTCTGCTCCTCCTTGGGACATTGGGAGCTCAGTCCAGTGCTCCAGTGTGGGTCTCTGTCTCTATCTCCATCCATCTCCAGATGAAGGTTCTATGGTGATATGCAAGATATTCATCAGTATGGCTATAGGATAGGGTCATTTCAGGTTCTCTGTCCTCAGCTTCCCCAGGAACTAACTGGGGACATCGCCCTGGGCACCTGGGAGCCCCTCTAGCACCAAGTCTCTTGCCAACCCTAAGATGGCTCCCTTAATTAAGATATGTGCTTCCCTGCTCCACTATCCAACTTTCCTTTATCCCAATCATCCCGTTTCCCAAGTTCCCCCCAACCTCCCCTTCTCACTTTTCTCTCCCCATCTCCTCTTACCACCCTCCCACCCCACCCCCAAGATCCCATTTTTTGCCCGGCAATCTTGTCTACTTCCCATAATTAGGAGGATAGCTATATGATTTTCTTACCGGCGTCTAAACACTTTTTAAATAAATTTAAATTTTTAAATTTAATTTTTTTTCTTCTTTTGTTTTTTATATTGTGACTTCAAAGTCATTGCTTACAAATAAGTTGATGTGGAGGACTGGGACTTATTTAGGTCTTCCAGAGAACAGAAGAGCAAGGCTGTAGTGAACTTTTCTATCTTTGACATTATGTGACCACAACAATATGTGAATTAATTGTAATTTTATGTACATCAACTGAAGCATGTTTCTGGAAATTGCAAAACATTAGTTATTGCATCGCCAATAAATCTCCTTAGCCATGTGGGATGATCTTGTATTGCTTCTATAAACTGGTGTTCATTATAGGTGAAGTTTTCCAAAAGTGCTTTTATCCAGGGATTCTTATTTATATTGAAAGAAAACATTATACAGTGACTTCTAAAACCTTAAAAGTTATTCTTTCTAATCAAACTATTGGACCTCAGAAGAGATGAAAGATGGTGATCAGGATGTAGATTTTCCTCAGACACATTTTTAAAAGTGTGACTTCTCAAAAAAATTAATTCATAGGCTCAATGTCCTTTATTTATGGCTAGAAACCAAATATAAGTGAGTACATCCCATGTTCCTCTTTTTGGGTCTGGCTTACCTCACTCAGGATAGTGTTTTCTATTTCCATACATTTGCATGCAAACTTCAAGAAGTCCTTGTATTTTACTGCTGAGTAGTACTCTAATATGTATAAGAAGAACCCAAAGAAAAACATATAGGCATCCTCCTGAATATTAATCTTCATCAGGCGATGAAAGGAGACAGACAGAGACAGAGACCCACACTGGAGCACCAGACTGAAATCTCAAGGTCCAAAACAGGAGCAGAAGGAGAGAGAGCACAAGCAAGGAACTCAGGACCGCGAGGGGTGCACCCAAACACAGAGACAATGGGGATGTTCTATAGGGAACTCACCAAGGCCAGCTGGCCTGGGTCTGAAAAAGCCTGGGTTAAAACCGGTCTCGCTGAACATAGTGGACAATAAGGACTACTGAGAACTCAAGAACAATGGCAATGGGTTTTTGATCCTACTGCACATACTGGCTTTGTGGGAGCCTAGACTGTTTGGATGCTCACATTACTAGACCTGGATGGAGGGGGGAGGACCTTGGACTTCCCACAGGGCAGGGAACCCTGATTGTTCTTTGGGCTGTCGAGGGAGGGGGACTTGATTGGGGGAGGGGGAGGGAAATGGGAGGTGGCAGTGGGGAAGAGACAGAATTCTTTAATAAATAAAAAAAATTAATTCTTACATGGATGGTCATCCTTATTACCATCTTTTTTTTCACATTTGTTAGGTGTTGGCAAATGTTCGTGTTTGAATCTGTTGGTGTTCTCTCTTAATAGTATAATGAGATGGCACTTGAGAAAATCGAAAAAACAAATTTAGACTTTATAAAATACCCGAAATGTGACTACTCCAAAGTTTGTTTGATTCATTATAGCACTTTTAGTTTATGGTATAGATGATTTCTCTTTTTCTATTTTTATTCAATCAATGAAGCTATGGATTAACCTATAGAGACCAAAATACTAGAGTGATCATTAATCATACACTACTTGAAGATGATTACAAGCCTTATTATAATTGCAATATTATAAAGGGAGCAAATTAGGTAGACATTTTTTATTCTTTTATGACCAATGATAAAAATATAGGGTATTTTTTAATTTCTAAAATCATAATTTTTCATCAAATTAATCATAATTTAAGTATTATGTAAGGTCTAACACAATAGTAATATAACTCTCTGATTCAGGCACCTTACTGGCATAATATGAATAATAAATACTTATGTAATTTTTATTTTTATTTTTATTTATTTGTTTGTTTGTTTATTTTGGTTTTTCGAGACAGGGTTTCTCTGTAGCTTTGGAACCTGTCCTGGAACTAGCTCTTGTAGACCAGGCTGGCCTCGAACTCACAGAGATACACCTGCCTCTGCCTCCTCTGTGCTGGGATTAAAGGCGTGCACCACCATTGCCCGGCTCTTATGTAATTTTTAATGCATCAACAAGTCTTCTAAAACCTTTATGTGTGCTATCCAATCAGTTTCAAAATGACATCAATGTAGAATCACTCTTATCTTCTGGTGAACGTACTGAAAATGTCCCTAACATTACGGTTCTTTCCATATTCATAGTTTTGAAATATTTCTCATTGGCTAGGTTGTATCCTCACTCTTTAAATATGACATTTTATTTTTTCTTGATTTTCCCAAAAATGTTTCTAAAATGATATACTAGAAAAGATCTAAGATTCATAAAGCCATTTTTCTCCTTTCTCTATTATTTTTCTATCTTAAAACTATACTTATCACTGGGAGTATAGTAATCAAACACTTGACTAGCCTGTGTAATACCCCATGTTCCATCTTCAATACTGGGAAACAGTGGCTGGTCTTACTGGAGTATGAGAGGCCATGTTTGACATTGCTATTCATGACTTCCTAGTTGATTGAAAACAACCCTCAAAGAACAGTCTACTAACACATCTATTGCTCACTATAGATGAATAAAGGAGTCTAATGAGTAAAAAATCACTAAGCACTCTAGTGCAAATTTGCTATGCAAATTTGTCTTAAATTGTTCAATTTAATAGTTATAACAGTTGTTCTTTTAAATCACTATGGTTTGTGGGTGCTTTACCATAAACAAATAACTAATATTAAAATTTGACTATTAGGAAATCTAGCTCAGAGAGTTTCTACAAGTATCTCAGGATCATACAGTCCAACAAATACAAACAAAGCTTTGATTCTAAGTCTGTATAACAACCAAGATTATCGTATGGGTCATTATTTCAGGAAGCATGTGCATGCCATTGGCACTGGTAGTTTTGTGCCATTAATCCTGCATTATAAGTGGTACTCCCCCAAATGTTTTTGTGACACATGCATGCTGAAGATAGATACTGTTGAAAGGCATGGATTTTGTGTGTATTCGTATGTGAAACAATTCATTTCATAGGACTAGTTTAAACTGAAAAATGCTATAAACATTTAGAAATAGAGAAACCCAAAGGGAAAAGCACTGCATATGAATTCACAAACAGATTTTTTTGTTGTCAGTGGAGCACTCAAAATTTCTATTTGAAACAGTTTTTAAACCCTTTAGAAATATGAATTCTGGACAGCTGCTCTTATAGCAATGATGGTGCTAAATTAAAATGACGTCCTGAACACCCATTCACAGAACAACACAAAAATAGTATTGCAATACAGAAGCAAGAATGAAAAGTATTTTTTTTTGCATTTTTAGAAGAAAAAGTTTGTTATTTAGGAATGAGTTTCTCATTCTGGATTTTGCTTTCTATATCCTTTCTTTATGGAACACTCATATAATTTATGAAACATATCATTACCCTTACTGGTGATAGTGTTATAAAGTCAAAGAAATGAAAGAAACATGAATATTTATAAGCATGGAATTAAACTGGAATAGAGATCTATAAAGAGCACAAATATGATAAAACATATAGACATATACTAAAAGTCACCAGGTGAAAGGAAAAGAATGCATTATTGCCAATGGGGACCTAGACAAAAATGTGTTAATATATACTAGAATCTGCAAGAAGTAAAGTCTGCACACAGTTTTTCTGCACTAGCCAGTTCAGAATTGAATATAAATGCCCATACATGAACAAATTCACTTCCCCTTTTAGATTATCAAAACAACAAATCACCATGGAATGTAAATAAAATATATTCAGTACTCAAAACAAGCTGAGAACTTTTAGTAGTAGAGGAGTTATCATTTAGTTTCTATAATAAGTGAAATAATAATATCTAGACCAAAACAAAAATCCCCCCCCAAAAAATATGGAGTTCTTCTGTCTGGATCAGTTTCTCCTGAGTATGGATCTGCCTTGGAATATGTTTTTTCCCAGTGACTGTCCATTGGAGACAACTAATTTTTCTTTTCCCCGGTAGGCATCAATTATGAGCAGCTTCTTAGTAAGTGATATGATTTGTTTTGGTATTTTTGACCTACTGGTTTTTATTTGTTTGCTTGAATTTTCATTTTTTTAGAGAGGGTGAATAAAGTTGGTTGAATAGGAGGAATGTGTGGAGGTTCTGAGAAGAGTTAGGTGAAGAAAAAGAATATGAGAAAAATATGCAGCATTAAAAATTTTAAGTATTTTTTTATTAAATATTTCTGTCTCTTCCCCACTGCCGCCTCCCTTTTCCCTCCACCTCCCCCAATCAAGTCCCCCTCCCTCGTCAGCCCAAAGAGCAATCAGGGTTCACTGCCCTGTGGGAAGTCCAAGGACCACCCACCTCCATCCAGGTCTAGTAAGGTGAGCATCCAAACTGCCTAGGCTCCCACAAAGCCAATACGTGCAGTAGGATCAAAAACCCATTGCCATTGTGTAGCAACTAATCTAATTAAAGGAATTTTAAGGTTCACTATTGAGGGATATTTTGATAATCATTTTATGTCCTTTCATTTTTCTGTAACCTTAAAGTATTTTTTAAAATAAAATGAGGGCTGAAAAAAAATTTAAGTAAAAAAGGGGAAAAAAGGGAGTTTGTGATGGCTTCTGAACTTTGCTGATATTAAGGATTAGAGCTGCGAAAGATTCTCTATGTTCAGGTTTATTTAGTGTTATTTTAAAGTCCTGCTAATATAAAGCCTATGAGTAGATTTTTTTTTTTTTATCTCTGGTTCTTCTAATGTGAGGTACGTAGAGCAAGTGGACAGGGATCTGAAAGATGATGTTCAAAATATACCATTCTCGTAACTCTCTTCATCACACTGAAAAATAATAAATTAGTTGTCAGGTAATGACTATTTATGCTGTTTGATTTTCAGGTCAAATTCAAGAATCTTCTATTAACCATCATAGAGACATATAAAATGGAAGCTAAGAGGGAATAAAAATTGAAGTCCCAGTAGTTCTACTAATTTAAGGCAATTGAATCTTGGACTGGGAAAATGCCCCAGTAATTAAAAGAACTTATTGCTTGTTCAGAGGACAAATATTCAGTTCCTAGAACCTACTGCAGTTAATGGGAGATCTGAGCCCTTTGATAACATTTTTTCTATTCATTCTTTGGCAGAGGCGTATCTAGGTTGTTTCCAGGTTCTGGCTGTTAAGAATGTTGCTATGAACATAGCTGAGAAAATGTTCTTGTGGTATGATTGTACAACATTTGAGTATATACCCAAGAGTGGTATTGCTGGGTCTTGAGGTAGATTGTTTCCCAATTGTCTGAGAAATTGACATCCTGATATCCAAAGTGGCTGTACACTCCAGATTAAGCTGTCATCAGTGTCTTTGACCTTAGCCATTCTAATAGTTTTAAGATGGTATCTCAGCTATGTTTTGATTTGCATTTCCATGATGATTAAGGATGTTAAGCAATCCCTTAAATGTTTTTCAGCAACTTGACATTTTTTTTCTGTTGAGAATTCTTTGTTTAGATCTGTATCTAATTTTTAATTGTTTTATTTGATATTTTGACATCTACTTTCTTGAGTTCTTTATATAATTTGGTGATCAGTCATCTGGCAGATATGGGTTTGGTGAATATCTTTTTCCACTCTGTAAGATGCTATTTTGTCTTATTTACCAAGTTCTTTGCCTTACACAAATTTCTCAGTTTTAGGAGGTTCCTTTTATTAATTGTTCATGTTGCTGGTGTTATTTGTAGGAAGTGATCTCCTTGGCCAATGTATACAATGCTACTTCCCACTTTCTCTTCTATGAAGTTCAGTTTATTTGGATTTATATTGAACTCTTTGATCTACTAAGACTTGAATTTTGTGCATTGAGATAGATATGGATGTATTTGCTTTATTCTACATGTTGACATGAAGTTATGCCAGCACTATTTTTTTTGAAGATGCTTTCTCTTTTCCAATGTACACTTTTAGATTCTTTGTCAAAAATCAGGTATTCATAGGTATGTGAATTAAAATTGGGGTCTTTGATTCTGTTCCGTTGGTCCACCTGTCTGCTTTTATGCCAATACCAAGCTGTTTTTTTATTACAGTAACTCTATGGTAGAGCTTGCAGTCAGTGATGGTGATACATCTAGAATTTCCTGTATTGTAAAGGATGTTTTAGTGATCCTGGACTTTCTGTTTTTCCATATGAAGATGAGTATTGTTCTTTTGAGGTTTGTGAAGAATATTTCTGTGATTTTGATGGTGATTGCTTTGAATTTGTGGATTTATTTTTGTAAGATAGCCATTTTTACTATGCTGATTGTACCTATCCAAGAGCATGGCAGATCTTTCCATTTTCTGATATCTTCTTGATTTTTTTCCTCAAACACTTCAAGTTCTTGTCAAACAGGTCTTTCATTTGTTTGGTTAGAGTTATTCCAAGCTATTTTATGTTATTTATGGCTAGTTTAAAGGATGATATTTGTGGTGATATCTTGTTTACATACATAAAGCTTTCCTGAAGATCAGAGGGCAGAGTTAGCTGCTAGCTAACCATAGATAGCTAGAGCTAGGTACAAACAGACAGGAAATGATATGGCTAGAGAGAGGGAGTGATAACATGGGAGGAGACAGGAAATCAATCTCTTTTTGGCTGGGATGTTCAGTAGGTAAGGTGGTTGTGGTATTTTTCCTTCATCTCTTTGATCTTTTAGCATTTCCCCCAATATCTGACTTCAGACTTTTATTATTAAGAGCTATTAGAACTCAGGCTGCATATTGGCACCCAACATGGGGCCATTGAGCTTCCTTTAATTTATTTCAGGTTTGAGTTTCTCTCAAGTAGTTAAGAATTAAGTTTTAGTACTCTGGATGTACCTAACAAATTATGATCAATTAACTTCTATGATATCTGCTACATTTGACATTTAAAATGCTTGTTTTCTGCAGTGAGCCATGACCATGTATAACAGCAACTTTTGAAGTCTCCAAGAGGTTAATGGGGCTTCATAATGATGATTCTACCAGGATTATGATAACACATCTAAGCCTAAAAGCACTACCTAATTATCAGCTTTGGACTACAAACTGCTCAGGACAATTTCAAGATAATTAGCTAAGATGATCCAGTTTTATGAACTACTCTAGCTAGGACTTGAGAAAAGCCTTGCACGTTCCCATTACTCAGAGACTGTACTGGACAACAAATGATAAACATATGTCTCCCAGGACTTGACAATGACCCCCAAATTTCTTTTCAGGATTTCCTAAAGATGGCATTGTGCCTAGACAGCAGGAAGTAAATTTAAGAATATGACACCCACATTTCCAAGAGGTGAGGTGGGTGGGTTTTGGTTATTCAGTGAATTAAGGATATTTGTCATTGTTTAGAGGGGTTGGTTACAAGTTGTTATTTGTTATGGTTCAGAAGAAAGTTGAACAAAGGAGATTAGATTCAGAGTTTTTGTTTTGAAAACAAGGGGGTGGGGGATATAAAGATGATAGAATATAAGGGTAGAGTATTTAATCTACTCTGAAAAGATATAAGGGAACATATAGAAACAGGATTAAAAGATAGATTATTGAATCTACTTTTAAACCAAAAGAGCAACTACTAGGTTTAAATATTTTACAGTGGCTTGTATTTTTTTGTATATTGATACAAAGTCAAGATTATTTTTCTTAGAACACACTGTACATACATTTCTCTTTTTTGGTTTTTCAATGCAGGGTTTCTCTGTAGCTTTTGGAGCCTGTGCTGGAACTAGCTCTTGTAGACCATGTTGGCTTTGAACTCACAGAGATCAGTCTGCCTCTGCCTCCTGAGTGCTGGGATTAAAGATGTGCACCACCACTGCCTGGCCAATGTAATACATTTCTAATCTTGTACAATGTGTAATAAAAATACATCATTTAACAATATGATACAAATTTCTAGCCCTTGGAAATTATTATTACCAACTACATAAGGTAATAAGGAAAAGCAGGATAACAATTAGTCACCTACTACAAATGAACTTGTAGTCCATTTAGGTATGCTTTCATGGTCAACCACAGATATATTTTAGAAAGACAAGTTGCCTTCAAAACTTCAGAGATCTGCAGAATATAGTGTATAGGATGTTTTAATAATATAAGTTCTTTTCTTTTTCACAATGAGACGTACCTGCTCCTGGCAGCATCAATCTACTTCAAAAAAGAAGATGCGCATCAAAGAAATTCCACATAAAGTTTAATTTCATTGTGGCAAAGGTTAGCTTCTGGGTAAAAATGTGTTCCTTGCCTTGAATGCTGACAGTATGCATAAAAACTTTGACAAGCAGGACACAAAAGAAAGGACTGCTGAACTTTGTTAAAATAATACCCTGTTTACAGCAAAGTCTATTGAGTATCTTCAAGGCCTATAGGCCAAAGATGTATTCCCTGACTTTGCAGAGGAACCTTGGGTGACAGCCAGCTGTTTCTGTCATTTCTCACTGTTTTTGGAATTTGATTGCTTGAATTTCCTGTTTACTCAAGTAATATTATTTCCTTATCAGGTCTCCGAAGGAGTTGAAGATTTTATAGTTATAGTTTTCCTTGTTAACAGATTCAGAAAAGAAATTCACCACAGACATGTCTAGTATATAAGGTTGAGAGATTTAAAAATATAGTTTTGTTAATAAAAATTAGAATAAAAAGTAAATTTGGTACAACTTATCAACTCACCAAAATTGGATAGATATAGAGCAATTTCTCTGAATATTTCAGTTGTCAATGGACTAGATATTGTTGATGAACTTATTGCCTGTATATATTGTACATAGTTATTGTGCTTAATGTATGTAGTTTCTCTTATATTAGTTTTAACATTTTTTAAATTTTAGACAAAAAGGGGACAATGGTGACATCTTGTTTGTACAAATGAAGCTTGCCTGAGGATCAGAGGGCAGAGTTAGCCACTAGTTAAGCATAGAAGTCTGACAGCATGTACAGACAGACATGAAGAGATATGGCTGGGTAGAGAGAGGAAGTGATAAGGATGGAAGAGAAAGGAACTCAGTCTCCTTTTGCCTGGGAAGTTGAATAGGTAAAGTGGCTGTGTTTATACTCCTTCATCTCTCTGATCGCTCAGCATTTCCCCCAATATTTGAGTCTGGCCTCTTATTATTAAGCCCCATTTGAACTCGTGATACAGATATGATTTTGATTTCTTTCTCAGGCTTTCTGTAATTTGTATATAGGAAGGCTACTGATTTTTTTAGTTAATCTTACATCCTGCCACATTGATGGTGTTTATCAGCTATAAGAATTCCCAGGTAGAGTTTTCTGGTCCCTTATGTATGCTATCATATCATCTACAAATAGCAAAAGTTTGACTTCTTCCTTTCCAATTTGTGTCTCCCTTGATCTCCTTTTGTGTCTTTTTGTTATACCTAGACTCTCAACTGTTTTATTGAATAGATATTGAGAGAATAGACAACCTTGTCTTTTTCTTGATTTTAATTGAATTGCATTGAGTTTTTATTTTTTATTTTGATGTTGGCGATTGGTTTTCTGTATTTTCATCAAATGTATTTGGAGTCTTAAAAGCTTCTTGTATCTTCATAGGCATTTCCTTCCTTAGGTTGGAAAAGTTTTGTTCTATGAGGTAAGGTATAGCTGAAGTTGAGATGTGTTTCTTGTATGCAACAGCGAATGTGTCCTGTTTTCTTACCCATTCTATTTGCCTGTATCTTTCTGTAGGCAAATTAATTCCATTGATGTTAAGGGATATTAATGACCAGTGATTTCTAATTCCTGTTATATTTTAGTTTTGTTATTGGTGGTGATAGTGCGCATATTTAACTTCTTTGGGATTTGCTGGTGTTAGGTTATCTATTGCCTGTGTTTTCATTGTGCAGCTAACTTCTTTGGTTGGAATTTTCTTCTCGTACTTTCTGTAAGGCTGGTTTGTAGACAAATATTGTTTAAATCTGTTTTGTCATGGAATATGTTGTTTTCTCTGTCTATTGTGATTGAAATCTGTGCTGGATACAGTAGTCTGGGCTTGCAACCATCATTTATTAGTGTCTGTAGCACATCAGTCCAGGACCTTCTGGCTTTAAGAGTTTTCATTGAGAAGTTGGGTTTAATTCTTATAGGCCTGCCTTTATTTGTTACTTGACTTTTTCTTCACAGATTTTAATAATCTTTCTTTATTCTGTATGTTCAATATTTTATTATTATGTGGCAAAAGAACTTTTTTGTCAAATGTATTTGGAGTCTTGAAAGCTTCTTATATCTTCATAGGCCTGTCTTTCTTTAGGTTGGAAAAATTTTGTTCTATGATTTTGTTGAACACATTTTCTGTGCCTTTAAGATAGTATTAATCTCTTTCTTCTATACCTATTAGTTTTAGGCTTCTTCTGTTCATTGTGTCCCAGATCTTCTGGATATTCTATGCTAAGACTTTGTGAGATTTAAAATAATATTTTCTTTGACCAGTGAACACATTTTCAATGACAACTAAGAATCTGGGATCCAACTCTGCTCTGATAAAACTTTAGCATTATCACTATTGAAAGGCTCTTTATGTATTGAAAACTAAACTCTTATATTTATATGACGTAGTGTTCATCATTTCTATACTTTATTCTATGTCCCATGGTTGCTTTCATATCTTCACATTTTGTTCATGCTAAATTATCAATTGCTTGCTGTAAGTTATATGTTCTTTACTGATTCAACTTTTGCTGCATGCTCCAATCTTTGTGGGTAAACTTTATATTCACTTTCTATAAACCTAGCCAACTACTATCTCACCAATCTGGTCATTTTAAACTTGTATTCCCAAAGCTCATTCTGCCCCTTTGCTAGCATTATTTTTTTTCTCATTTCTATCAGCTAAGTTACTATTTTGTATTTCTTTTGTGTTAGGTATATTTTCTAATTTCTGTTCTTTTCTTTTAGCATTACACTGATGTGTATAAAATTGGAAGTTTTTCATTACTTTTCTCTCACAAAAGCAATATTTAAGTGGTGTAAACTGATACATAACATATCTTTCCTAAATGCTAAGCTCTTTTAATCTTTGTATTATGTCTATAAAGTTGGTCTTGATATTTAAGAGTACTCAGGTTGGTTCTTTTAAATTAAAGATTTGTTTGCTTTTTTCTGTTCATCTGTGTCCCTTATGCTTATTCCAGTGTATCATATACAAGTATGCCAGGTGACTACTTAATTCTTTGCACTTTTAAAACCTACCAGAATCACCTCTTAAGCCCTGACTTAGTTAATATTTTCTAAAGGAGAAAGGAAACAAAATATGGAAGTGAGGAATAAACAAGGAAAAAATGAAGGATGGGAGAGAGCTAGAAAAGAAAGAGAAAGAAGGGAAGATTCTTTTGCAATTTTATTTTAGTTGCCCAGAATAAGGTAAAATTCTAAGAAAGAAAGCATGAATAATAAATCATTATAGGCATTATAACTGTGAAGTAGAACTCTTTCCTTTTGTTCTCTATGTATCAGGACACAAACTACTAAAGATGATAAGCATGTATCCTGTATGATGAACAGATCCCTGAAGAAATTGAACTCAGCTTATAGAACAAAACGGAAGATACTATTGAGAAATGTCACATAAATGAAAACTGAAAAGACCTTGAAATACAAGTAGAACAACAGGAGACTGACTATCTGTTTATCTACATGAATAAAGGTATCTTAACTAGAATATCAAGTAAGCAGATTGCTGTCCCTCAAGTCCAAGCCTCTAGGGCCATAGTTACTGAAGATTTCTTCCCCTCACTCCACCTTCAGTATATCAAACCATCTGAATAAAACAGGAAATAATGAATGACTTCCAAAACTATTAGCAATATATTCATAACATAGAAGCCTGCAAGGCATAATAGAAGTAGGAAAAAGATTCTTTTTTTTAAGCTTAATGTCTCTCAGAAAGTTTTTCCTAAGCAGATGGTATATAAAAATTCTGGCTCTGAAAGGCAGTTCTCTGGGTGACATGCCTTTCATATAGGTATTCTGTCATCCTTTTGCCTCTTGTTTTAGGGGTTAATAACACAAATAATGCAATTAAAACATGGGGTACATATTTAAACAGAATTCTCAACAGAAGAATCTAAAGTGGCAGAATGATACTTAAGGAAATGTTCAATATCCTTAGCCATCAGGGAAATGCAAATCAAAACAACTTTGAGATACCATCCTACACTAGTCAGAATGACTAAGATCAAAACACCAATGATAACTTATGCTGGAGAGGATGTAGAGTAAGGAGAACACTCCTCCATTGCTTGTGAGAGTGTAAACTTGAACAACCACTTTGGATATCAGTACGGCAATTTCTCAGAAAATTAGGAAACAATCTTCCTCAAGACCCAGCAATACCAGTCTTGGGCATATAACCAAAGGATGCTCAATCATACTACAAGGACATTTGTTCAACTATGTTTATAGCAGCATTATTTATAATAGCCAGAATCTGGGAAAACTTGGATGCCCTTCAAACCAAGAATAGATAAAGAAAATTTGCTATATTTAGAAAATGGAGTGCTACTCAGAAGAAAAAAGCAATGGCATCATGCAATTTGTGTGCAATTGGATAGAACTAGACAAAGAAAACCCTGAATGAAGTAACCAAGATCCAGAAAGATGAGCATGGTATGTACTCCCTCATAAGTGGATACTAGCTGTAAAGCAAAGGACAACTAGCCTATAGTCCATGACCCCAGAAAACATAAGAAACAAGGAGAACCCTAAAATAAATGTATATAGATCCCCCTGGAAAGAGGAAATAG
Organism: Alexandromys fortis; assembly: GCF_014885135.2. Lineage (NCBI taxonomy): Eukaryota > Metazoa > Chordata > Mammalia > Rodentia > Cricetidae > Alexandromys > Alexandromys fortis. Next base: position 1,343,083 of record NW_026068152.1, read on the forward strand.
ACAATATCTCCTGAGAAAATTGGAAGCATGCACATGGAGGGAAAAGGGGGGGAAGGGAGAGGGAGGGTAGAAGGGTAGGAGGAGAACATGAGGGAACAGAATGGTTGAGATGGGGCAAGGACAGAGACAGAGAGCAAGGAAAGAGATATTTTGACTGAGGGAGCCTTTATGGGGCTAACAAAAAAACTGGCACTAGAAAAATTCCCAGGAATCCACAAGAATGACCCCAGCTAAGACCATAAGCGATACTAAAGAGGGTTCCAGAACTGTTCTTGCCCTGTAGTCAGATTGATGAGTTAAATGTCACCATAAAAACTTCATCCATCAACTGATGGAAACAGAGGCAGAAATCCCCCAGTGGAGCACTGGACTGAGCTTCCAAAATCAATTCGAAAGTGGGAGGAGTGAGAATATGAGCAAAGAGTTCAATACCATAATGGAGATACCCATTGAAACAGCTTTGCTTAGCTAATAGGAGATCACCAACTCCAGCTTGACAGCAAGGGAACCAGAATAGGACCAAACGAGCTCTCTGAATGTGGGTGACAGTTATATGGCTGGGCCAGACTGTGGGGCCACTGACAGTGAGACCAGGATTTATACCTACTGCTTGCTCTGACTTTTTCGAACCCATTCTCTTTGGAGGGATAACTTGCTTAGCCTATATATAGTGGGGAAAGCCTTGGTCCTTCCTCAAAGCAATGTGCTAGACTTTGTTGACTTCCCATGTGAAGCCTTACTCTCTGTGAGGAGTGGATAGGAATGGGGGAAATGTGGAAGGAACTGGAGGAACAGAGGGAGAGGGAACTGGGATTGGTATGCAAATTGGAAAAAGACTTTTTTAAACAATAAATAAAAAAGACTGTAAAACAGAAGAATAATCTCCCTTTGGAGAAAAAAAAATTGAATTTCTGTCATTCATTTTTTTTTTTACTTCAAGATAAAGAAATTTTCTCAAAAAGGGGCATATTTTAGCCACAAGAGTGGCAATTCCAGTAATGTTGATTAAGAACATTGGTTCAAGCTTTTAAATGGAGTATCTCCAGTTTACTTCAAATAGAACTCTCAAGATAGAAAAGATGTACAATATGGACATAGGAAAATGAAACTGTTCTACTGAGATTTTTCTTGTTCAATGACATTACTTATGTTATAAGATTAACAAAGATCTTACAGGCTGCAAAGGAGGACACTTAAATTTTCCTCTTTACATAATTGAAAATTGCTAAATTTTAAATCAAGTCCACTACAGATAAACAATGTTCTTTTCTCCCACTCCAAAGCTTAGTAAGATGAACATTATTTAATGAGTATTAAAGAAACCCATAAAAATATGGAACTGGTGATTAGTGTTCCTTTGTACCAAGAGATGCAAGTTTTTCTTTCATTGCCTCTATATTTCATTAAGCTCACAGATTAGACCTAATTGTATTTATTGCATTTTATATCTACAATGTATCTGAATCTGTGTTACATTTGATGTATTGTGTTGTCTTCTCTATTTCAAGATACATATCACGTTGCCCTCTAGGCACTAGTGAAACCTAGAAATAGGATACAAACCAGTACTGAGAAAGCATTGTGTAGTATAGGAACACAGCTAAAAGATGTTCCTTGTTAAAACCTAAAGAAAATAAAATACAGTGTTTGGGATGAGGTCAAAACATCACTAGGTAGAGAGTCATGTGGGATCATGGACAGAAAAGAAATGCCCTCTGCCTCCAACCCATTAGCTCCTGAGGCTGGTGGTAGAGCCGGCCCTGAGGTCAGAAGGGTAGGAGAGCTGCCCCTGCTTGCCACCAGCTGCAATACCTGGGAGAGCTGGCCCTGTACCTTTCATGGGCAGCAATATAGAGGCAATGCCTTTGGTGGAGGTATGAGTGAGACAGCCCTGACTATGTGAGCATGGGAGAGCTGACCCCATTACTCATCTGTCATATGGAGTCATGGGTGGTGGAGAGATACTTTTCCTGTTCCCATTAATGCATGTGTCAGGTAGGAGAGTTGCCTCTGCCTGCCACAAGCTGCAGCACTCCGGAAAGCAGGCTCCATACCTTACATGGGCAGCATAATAAAGCCAACCCCATTGGCAGAGATGTGGGCAAGTCAGGCCTAATTTTGTTAGCATTGAAGGGCTGTCTCCATTACTCACCTGTCATGTAGCGACATGGGCATAAGTGGGATGCTTGCTTCCATCAATGCCTAAGGCGGGTGACAGAGCTGGTCCTGAAGTCATAAGAGTGCCCCTTATCTGCTGCAGCACTCAGGAGGGAGGCCTCTTCACCTGGCCTGGACAACACAGTAGAGTTGTCCCTGAAGGTGTAGGTGTGGGAGATCTAACCCTGAGGACAGGAAAGTAGGAGAACTGGCCCTGCCCCTTGTTCCTTGTTGCAAGGGGTGAAATCAAAATTGCGGTGGTTGTGGTGGTGGGATGCAGGAGAGCTCACCATGGTGGTGTGGACAAGGAAAAACTGGCAAGCTGATAAGCAATACAACTACTCAGGACCAGATCCAGAGTCAGGTGTTGGCCCATGCCAATATCCACCCCATGTGTGATCTGCTAGAGTTCATGATGGACACGTCATGCACTCCTAAAGCTGCAGGATTTCTACAACACAGAGCAACAGCAAGATAACAAAGAAGAGTTCTAATGGGGGTCCAGCATCAACAGTGTAGCAGATGCCAGAGAATTCGAACCAGGCCAATGACTCTTTGCAATGAACACTTGCAAATAAAGATACATAGACAAAACGTTTTACTGTGTGACTCACTATCTCAGAACACATCTTCCATGACACGATTTTTCCATTTTTTCTTTCCTTTTTTTCTGCTAAATTTTATGAGGGGATACAAGGGCAAAGGGTGGATAATCAGGAATGGAAAATGAATGGGATCAAGTTGCCGTATGTGAAAGACACAAAGAATAAATAAAAAGAAAGTTAAAAAAATCATGACTCAGTTCGAGACCAGCCTGGTCTACAGAGCTAGTTACAGGACAGGCTCCAAAGCCACAGAGAAACCCTGTCTCGAAAAACCAAAAAAAAAAAAAAAATCATGACTCTAATCATGGAGTCAGAATAATACATACAAAAATGTGTGAGTTTGTGTGTGTGTGTGTGTGTGCATGTGTATGGAACTATATGAGCAATTTGTTGGATCACTGTTAGTGATTCATGAATTACAAAAACAAGAATTGTTATAAAGTGCTGAGTTTTGCTACATTTGAGGCCAATGTCAAGATTAATAAAATGAAAAAGGGTAAAAAGTCTTAACTGTGCAAACTGTGCATCAATATGCTTACACCTGTAAGACAACAAGTATGTCACAAAGACACAAGGTCATCACTTTGCTCTCTTGACTTCTGTCTTATACTAGAACTTCATAGATTTATCCAGTAATATACTACAGTTAAAGACAGATACTTCCCTTCAGTTCCTAAGATGAAGAATGTATGTAACTCTGAAATAGCATAGTACTCCCTGCTTTCTAGCATAGTAGTGTTGTTCAGAAGATCATGGGGCCCAGTCTTCATATTCCAAGAATGAAATAAAATAGTTTCTTAAGAGCTGATCCATTGTAGATACTACCAGAAATTTGCCCTTCCATGACATCAAATTTCAAAAGGTTGTTAAAAGCTTAGGTTCTAATAAATTTGAAGCCAGAAAACAAACTCATTTGATTTTAATATACATAGTCACCCTAGGCCCTATGTCAAGCTCTTCCATATGAATTATTTTATTCAGTCTTCACAAACAGACATTTAAAGCTCTGTTTTATTATGAATTAAATATATTCCTTCACAATTGCTTTGATAATGTTCATAGTCTAGTCTAGAAGTCACTTTGCAATGGACAATTTTTAAAAAATCTTTCAAAAAAGATCCATCTTTAGCATTTGTAACATGAAATGATACCTCCAAACAAAAGAAAAGTGTTGCATTCTTTTAATGTTATCATAAAAGCTGTTAGGTGTAACAGAAGTTTAGAATAATTATCATAGTAGCATATTTCCAATAATGTTAGAGGATTTCAGAAATTTGGTTGCTGTGAGTATTTGTCACTTTTCCATATTACCATCAATCATGTTAAACCTTTTTTATTTTTCCACTCAGAAGTTTCCACTTCCTCCCCTCCTCCCATTTCCCTCGTGCTCCCCCACTCATACTCCTCCCTCTCTCTCCAGTCTTAAGAGAAGGCAGGGTACCCTGCCCCATGGGAAGTCGAAGCCCCCCCACTCCATCCAGGCCTAGGAAGGTATGCATCCAAATAGACTAGGGTCCCAAAAAGCCAGTACATGCAGTAGAAACAAACCCCAGTGCCATTATCAATGACTTCTCAGTCAGCCCCCATTGTCAGCCACATTCAGAGTCCGGTTTGATTGCATGTTTGTTCATTTCCAGTCCAGCTGGCCTTGGTGAGCTCCCATTAGATCAGGCACACTGTCTCAGTGGGTGATTCAACCCCTCGTGGACCTGACTTCCTTGCTCATCTTCTCCCTCCTTCTGCTCTTCAACTGAACCTTGGTAGCTAAGTTCAGTGCTCTGATGTGGGTCTCAGATATACTGTAGATAGACTCCAGTGCCTTGTGTAATATACCCCCAGGGGGAGAGAGAGAGAGAGAGAGAGAGAGAGAGAGAGAGAGAGAGAGAGAGAGAGAGAGAGAGACTGGACAATAATTGAACAGAGTATAATAAATCAAGGATAATTTTTCTTATCTTCTCTATTCTACACCTACAATATAAAATGACCAGATGTCCCCATAAAATAAAATGTGTGATAATCTCAAACATTATACTCAGTTGAGAGTTTACAAAGTTTTTGGTATTGTATAATTTCTGATGGTTGAAATATTGGAACCATACTTTTCATATGTTACTTAATAATATTTGTTAAATATCCATTTACTTATCAAGGAAGACAATACTTGTACTAGAATTGAGATATCTGCCCGATATGTTAGTTGTACAAAGGGGTAGAACATGACTGGGACTCAAGACATCTTCAGCCCATGGGCCTGTGTCTTGAGTGGTCACTAATTAGGTGATTCTGCCTTCTGGTTTATCCCTCTTAAAGTACATCTGAAGATGCTTTTCCCTTTGAAGATTGATGTAAGCATTAACTGATATTTGTAATAAGCTTTCAAGTCCTAAGATGAAAGGAACAAACCATTTATACTCTTGTTCCTCTTATTTTGCAGTAATTGCTTATCTAATGCTGCTGCATTAAACACTAAAGGCAATGATTTCTGTAGAGTATTGTAGAAGAAATGGACCAGGTAAATGTTAAAATATTCTCCTATTGCAAGCCAGTGAACTATCAAGATTGCCTTTGGGCTGGATTTTGCCTGTGTTGGTTACCCTGAAATAAAAGTAGCTCTGTGTGAATTAAAGGAAGGATGTAGCCTTGGGGTATCTTCTCAGAAGAGTTCTAGCTTGATGCTTATTTCATAAAACTTCCTATTGATCTCAGAATCCTCTCCTTAATAGGTGACAAGCTTCATCTTTAGAATATCTGTATTGTTAGAAAAGAGATCTATAATACTTCAGCCATTCAGAATCTCAGTTCTTTGGACCGTTACTTAGTACTAGGAGAAGCATGGGGTAATGCTACTTATCAGAGGGGAGTGAGAGCTCAGAACAAACTGGAATTTATATTGTTGATAGTACATTTACTAGTTCTGTGACCTGGGGAAAGTTTGTTAAGTTCTTGATTATCCTACTATCTTATCTGTAAAATAGGATGAAAACACAACATATATCTCATAGAATGATTGCAGTGATGAATAAGAGAATCCATATAAATGTGTTTTGTTGAGTATCTGGTCTCAAATTCTTTGTAAAATAAAAATACTTGCAACTACTTAACAGTTTTGCTGTAGAAAAACAACTAGTTAGTATGTATAAATAGTCTTGAACTGGTTTGGGAATGTAATAAGAACATAATTACAAACTAGTCTTCAGGATAAGCTTGAAAGTTCCATGAACAATCCAAACTAAACTGAAACCCTTCTCCATTAACATGGAAATTTACTGTTTCCTAGAAGATCTGCATTCCCTTTTCCCTAGATTCTTCCACATTTTATATAATTTACGTTACAGGGAATTTTTATTCTGAAGTATGTGATGTTTTCCCAAGTTGCAAGCTTCCTATCTGAAACTTATTTACTATCTCCAATCTAATGCATATGTGGCAGCTGTGAAACTTTTGAATGGTCCTTAGTTATCTGGGAAATAATAAATGGATCAAGATAAGCTTGTATCTCATGCTATTCTCTTATGTGTACATTTCAGATTGCTGTGAGTTCAAGGCATGCTACGTGGTCTGTTCATGGAAAGTCTAGGCTATAGAATAAGATACTCTCTCAAAATATAAAAAAGGAATAAATTGAGCAGTGGTGAGGGCAGAGGAAGAGGTAGAGAAGGAGAAAGTAGAAGGAGAGGAAGAGGAAGAGAAAATTCGAAGAGGAGACTGAGAATAATAATAATGACAACAAAAATTGAGAACAGATTTTAGTAGAATCTTGAAAGCATTTCTTAGTCTTAATTTGGTTATATAAAACATCCACAAAAGTAATTTTCCTTAGCATTATAGCATTTTCAACTTTCTAAATACTTGTATTCAGATTCTTTATTGGGAATACTTTGATTTACGCTCCAATGCAATTCAGTTCTCTATTGTCATTGCAACATTGTAGTGGTTTCTTATTCTTTAAGTCTTTCTTCCTTTGCATATATTATCACTAGAGTAATGTTTTAAAATACCAAATACTGTCCCTTTTATTTTTCAAAGTTGGTCTATTGCACATAGAATAATATTTTATCTTGTCAAAATGACACAGACTTTATTTTCTTTAACTTATATACTGACAAGGATGGTGTTATTAATATAAATTGGATTAGAAACATTGTAAAAGAAAGATAATTGTCTATGGGTTGGAATGATGGTTGTAAAATAAGTCAAATTTTAAACCTGTTAAATTGAGAATGCCTGATATAATTTTCATTAATGTTTTGTTTTTTATATTTTATATTCCATCATACAGTATGATACATTTCTTATATAGGTGGAGAATACATGAAAGTTAAATTATAGATATATAAATGATATAACTTTTCCTATATCTGATGATTAACCAGTGAAATATGTTTAAAATAGCTCTAATTATGACTTAAACTGAATATATGAAAGTTCTCTTTACTTATATCTATAGTTAAATCTATGTTTATGTCACAATGAGATAATACAATATAAAAAGGAAATTTGTCAAAAACATTTTCATTTGTTATATAAATTGAAATAATTTGTGACAATATAGCTATTATCTAGTAGACTAAGATATTAAAAATAAGAGTTTTGAATTCAAGAGGGAGAGATATTTGAGACTAAATGCATACTTATGGTACTACAAGTGAGTGAGATTATACATCCAGGAAAAATCACATACCATAGTCCCTAGTTTATTCCTTTAATAAATACATTTTTGAGAATAGTAGTGATCACTAAAGATAAAGAGTATATCTGGAAATTCTATCTTAATGTCGAAGTCACTCTAATGTTTGTTTCCACAGATATGTGATCCAAGAAAACTAATTTAAGTACAATTACTTTTACCTCATTTCTACCTCTTTGCTTTTCATATGCTATTATATATGTTATGACTATTTAGTAACTGATATGATGATAACAGTATTGATATTTTATAAAGATTACTTTATCACCAGCTGTAACACTTGAAGAGTAGGCCCTGAACCTTACTTGGGCAGCACAGTAGAGCCAGTTTTGTTGGGGGAGATGTGGGAGAGATAGCTGTAGTGCCATTATATTTGTATTTTAATAATTAAAACTTGCCTGAAGATCAGAAAGTAAAACAGCCCTACTGGCCAGTCTTACAGACCAGGCAGTGGTGACACACACCTTTAATCACAATAGACACAGTAGTTGCCATAAAAACTGGGCAGGGCATGCCTTTAATCTGAGTGGTGCATGCTATTAATATCAGCTTTAGAGAGGATTATAAATGGGAGGCGATAGCTCTCAGTCACAGTCTCATTCTGAGGTTTTCTGGAGATAGAATCATCATTTTGGACTGAGGTAGAAGTAAGAGCCAATGGTTGGCTGTTTTGCTTTTCGGACCTTCAGGTTGAATCCCAATTTTTCCTTCTGATATTTTATTAATTGTGCTTGAGCCAGCCCTGAAGTTGTAAGCATGGGAGAGCTGTCCCCCTACTCCTCTGTCACGCAGTGGTGTGGATAGGGGAGAGATGCCACCCTCATCCCTTTCTGCCTACAAAGCACAAGAAAGCTGACCCTCTCTCTCCCTTACCAGCTGAAGTACTGAGAAAAGCAGGCGCGGTTCCTTGTCTAAACATCATAGTAAAGCTGGCCTTGTAGTTTTCAGAGGTGTAGGTGAGCCAGCCCCGAATTTGTGAGCACAGAGAGAGACGTTTCAATTACTCACTTGGCATGTGGCAGCATGGGTAAAGGAGAGACCCCCCCCCATCAATTCCTGAGACAGGTGAAGGAGCTGGCCATGGGGTAAAAAGAGCAGGAGGGATATTCCTTCCTCTTGCCAGTTGCAGTACTCACAATCGTCCCTGTACCTTGGCAGGGCAACACAACAGACCTGGCCCTGATGTTGTAGGTAGGAGAGCCAACCCTGAGTTCTGAAAGCAGGAGAAATGACCCCAGCCCTTGCTCATTGTTGTAAGGGGTGAACTAGCCAGGGTAATGCTGGAGAGCTCAACCAGGTGTTGAGGACAGGCAAAAGCTGGTGGGCAGACCAACCTTGCAGCTGCCCAAGCCCAGAACCGGGGTTATAACTTGGCTGGCCCCAACATCCACTTCATCTATGACCTACTGGAGCACATGAAGTAACCTGACCTGCAGAACCAAAGCTGCAGAATCTGCAGAGTACAGGGCAACAACAGGATATCCAAGAAAAGAGTCTCGGTGAGAGTCCAACATTGATAGTATAGCAGAGACCTTAGACCAGACAAATGACTCTTTCCAATGGACACTTGAGAGTAAAGACACAGACAAAAGGGTTTACTGCATAGCTCACTCTCACAGGCAGCTTCCATGATGAGATTTTTCTTTAATCCTCCCTTTTCTCATTCTCTTTTTCTTCTTAAATTTTGTCTTATTTTGGGGGGGATGGTGCAGGGATAGAGAGAAGATATGAATGACCTTGGAAATGAATAGGATCAAAATACATGATGTAAAAGACACATAAAATAAATAAGAAGACTGCTTTTTTAAAGATCACTTTATTATGCTATAAAATAGATTATTATACATGACCAGTTCAGGTTATTTTCAAAACTATTATCCATGTACTATATTAAGTATATTTAATATGAAAGAGAAATTGTACATTTGTTTAGATGAAGTATAACACACACTTAATCCTCCCCAAACTTATGAACCAGTTACAAAATTAAAGCTGTGTTATCTCGATTATGTTACTTTCCACTCAGATGTGACAGTCTTTAGTTTTAGGAAAAATATATATTGAGAACTGAAAACATTCTTTTTTTTTCTTTCTTTCTTTCTTTTTTTTTTAGTTGTTGAAAAAGAAAATTCCTGCCTCCTTCCCATTTCCCATTTCCCTCCCCCTCCTCCCACACACTGCCCCCTATCCCACTCCCCTCCCCCTCTCCTCCCCCCACTCTTTTCCTCCTCCCTCTCAAGAATGAAGTCCAGATTCCCTGCCCTGCGGGAAGTCCAAGGTCCTCTCACTTCTGTCCAGGTCCAGGAAGGTGAGCATCCAAACAGGCTAGGCTCCCACAAAGCCAGTTCATGTATTAGGATTGAAACCTAGTGCCATTGTCCTTGGCTTCTCATCAGCCTTCATTTTCCACCATGTTCAGAAAGTTCGGGTTCATCCCATGCTTATTCAGTCCCAGTCCCGCTGGCCTTGGTGAGCTCCCAATAGATCAGTTCCACTGTCACAGTGGGTGGGTGCACCCCTCGTGGTCTTGACTTCCTTGCTCATATTTTCCCTCCTTCTGTTCCTCCTTGGGACATTGGGAGCTCAGTCCGGTGCTCCAGTTTGGGTCTCTGTCTCTATCTCGATCCATCGCCAGATGAAGGTTCTAAGGAGATACGCAAGATATTCATCAGTATGGCTATAGGATAGGGTCATTTCAGGTTCAGTCTCCTCAGTTGCCCAAGGTACTATCTGGGGACATCTCCCTGGACACCTGCGAGCCCCTCTAGAGTCAAGTCTCTTGCCAACCCTAAGGAGGCTCCCTTAATTAGGATATATATTTCTCTGCTCCCGTATCCACCCTTCCTTTATCCCAACCATCCCATTCCCCCAAGCTCCCCCAATCCTCCCCTTCTCATGTTTCTCACCCCAATCCCCCTTAGCATCATGTAACCTCACCCCCAAGTTCCCAATTTTTTCCCGGCAATCTTGTCTACTTCCCATATCCAGGCAGGTGACTATATGTTTTTCTTTGGGTTCACCTTCTTATTTAGCTTCTCTAGGATCACAAATTATATGCTCAAT
>NW_026068152.1:1354389-1404254 GCF_014885135.2 Alexandromys fortis
AATGACTTCGCGAATTTTGCATGCAAATGGATGGAAATAAAAAAAAAATTCTTTTATTTTTAAATTTTGAGAGCACATATGTGTTTAGTTTCTTGAGTTTTTTTTTTTTGGAGGGGGCCTATATTCCATATGAACAATTAGCTGCAAGATATATGTTATTTGATAATGAAAAAACATTAGAAAGAGCAATTAAAATAATAAAAATTGTAGACACATCCTTTTAGAAGATTCCCCCTGTAGTTTATTTATAGATTTTCAAAGTAAAAGGAGTAAACTCATATTGGTTTAATAAAATGCTGATTGGCCAGTAGCCAGGCAGGAAGTATAGGTGGAGCAACCAGACTAGCAGAATTCTAGAGGAAAACAGAGACACAGTTGTCATCCAAAAGCAGACGAAACAATGTGAGAATGCCTCATTGAGAAAGGTACCAAGCCACATGGTTAAACATAGATAAGAATTATGGGTTAATTTAAGTTGTAAGAGGGAGTTAGTAATAAGCCTGAATAGTAGACCAAACAGTTTATAATTAATATAAACCCCTGTGTATTTATTTAAAATTGAATACCTATGGGAATGGATGGGACAGAAACTTCCAGCTACATAAAGATATTTGTGTTTATATAAAATGAAAAAAATAATAATACCTTGCATAGTTCACAATTATATGACCTATTTCAGCTACTAATTCTTCACTATGAAGTTTTTGTATGTATTATTACAAAAATGTAAAAAAAATAAGACTAGTACCACTATCTTCAAATAATATTGTGATTTTATAATTTTTGTCAAACTAATATTACAGTTATATCATATTGGGTTTATTATTTTTTATATTGCTATGATAAGTCATGATGATTGAGGTAGCTAACAGGAAATAATTTATTGGCAGCTTCCAATATCAGAGGGTGAGTCAATGACTACCACGTCAGGGAGCATAACAAGAAACAGAGAGGCCTGGACCTGGAGAGTACCTAAGAGCTGAGAGATAGAGTGAGGCACTGAGAATGATGTGTACTTGGAGACTTTAAGGTTTACTACTCATTTACTACATAATTCCTTTAATAAGACCACATACTTTATGTGTGTTTATCAAATGTTGCTATTATTTCCCATAGAGTTCTTTATAATTTAATTTACCTCTCTGCAGTATCTTAGATTGTTGAGTAAGTTGCATTTATTTTACCATAGTAAAATATCCAGTGGTATACTCTATACCCAGGACAAATCATTGATATATATGATGTGGCTATGAAGGTCACTGTCATTCAAACCACCACACATAAATTCAATTTTACTATAAATTTTTTTTTAATTTTTTATTTGTTAATGAAAAAATGTTCTGTCTTTATTTAGTGGCACTCATGTCATTCCTCTCTGAATTAGAGTAGTTGATCTTTTCTAAAATCTGAGTCTAAATACAAGCATAGTTAATGACCTTTGAAAAATATTCACTCACTTATAAAGTCAATAAATATTTAATGATCACTGGTCATGTTTAAAGTACATTTTGAGTAAATTATCAACTCTAGTAAAATTCAGAATGTGCTAAGGTTTATAAAATGGCACAAATAAGATGTTACTGAAGTAGAGAGAGATTAGTGATTACATTAGGAAGTTAGTTCATTGAGAGTATGTTGAAGGAGCTGCGGGCCTCTTCCCACAGCCCGGCTCCTGACTAGATTATGCCCCAAAATAACGACACACAAACTGTATTCATATAAACACTGCTTGGCCCATTTCTATTAATGTGTGTAGCGCCCCCAAGGTGTGCTTACCGGGAAGATTCTAGCCTATGTCCATCCTGGGTCAGAGCTTCATCACATCTGCCTCAGAGAGCAGCGGCCTGGCATCTGCCCAGGAGAGGGGAGCATGGCGTCTCTGACCTCACTTCCCTTCTTCCCAGCATTCTATTCTGTCTACTCCACCCACCTATGTACTAACCTATGAGGGCAATCAGTTTCTTTATTAATTAACCAGTGACCTTCCTCCATCAAGAGTAAATTTTGAGCTTCCTACTAAATCCCTATAGAAGCAAATGTAATAGAATTAGAAAATAATGATTTCTGATTGAACAAATTAAAATGTATATCCTGTGAAAGGTAGAATAGACAGTCATAAACAACAAAAAGCTATGCCCACAATACACTTCACTGAGAAAACTTTTGAAGTCTGTTGATTGTTGCAATCAGTCTGTACCAGTATTGTAGCAGTGGAGATAAAATGATTCTGAAAGTAGAAATAGGGTTCAGAGTAATATTCAGGATAAAAGAGCTGTGTTTACCAAAAGTTATTATTATTTCCTATGGAAAACTTTATAGTTCAGTTTACTTTCCTGCAGTATGTTAAACTGTTAAGTTGTCTTTATTCTAAGTAAAGTATTCAGTGGTATACTCTAGACCCAGCTAAGTAGTGTCTGCAAAACTTTACTATTAAATCCAGAAGACTAACTTCCACCTAGGGAAGTCAAGATTTCCTTGATATTCTAATGATATTGTTTAAAGATTGTTTTTCTCAGTTATCACTTATCTTTAAAACAATTATTTTATTTGTTGTATTATTATACATCAAATAGACAAAACCATTTTGGAGGCCAAATTCTATTATTGTGTAGAAAAATTCTAAATGAATCATGTATACTTCATAAAGAAATTGGAAATATTTTTAAAAAGACATTAGGCATCTTGATTTTTGATTGTAAAACACTTAGTATATAATACGAAAATTAGTATGTGTTCTATTTCTATGGCTCCTAAATAAATTTGTATTCTCTTCTTCCCTCAACAGCAGACCATTAACTTTTTCTTTTTCTTTTACTGCCTGTCATGTCAACAAATACTCTTAACTTAGCCAAATAGAGCATTAAAGTTCCATAAAGTTTTCTAAGATTATTGGAATTTTCTGAGGACTATAATGACCTGGATATTATTTGGAAATCTTCCCTACCTTTTAATTCATAATTAGGAATTTCCTAGATGAACCATGAGTAGGGGAATTCTAGGCTTGAAATGTTTTTGTTTATGAAGAGCAGGTTCTTCATAAACTGTGTAATGGTTGTGCCGCATTTCTACTGATAAAGTATTCAGTCAGTGACTGACTGAGCAGAGCAACTTGCCCTGTATTCTTTAGGTTGCATATTCCTTTCTGTGCATTCAGTAACACCAACGTACTGCTACATACTTCACATTCCAGTTCAAAGATGCCTTTCATTTTCTCCACTCTCTGTCTGTAAGTTGCTTGTTTTATTTAGTTCTTTGTTCTTATCAACCTTGAATGACTCATGTCCACATTGAGTGCTACCTATGGTATCTAACAAGTTGCATTTAAATCCATTTCTCTTTTTTGTTATAACATACATTTAACTTCAACTGAAATGGCTATACTCAATTAGTTATTTAAGTTGTTAAACAAAAGTATGATATTTTTCCTTCATTAAAAAGAGGAATTATAATAGGCTTTTTTGTAATTGGCAAGCTCATTGCTGCTACAATCCCAAACAAAATGAATTTTAATATCCTTTACCCAGTGATTAAGGCAGAGAAAAAATAAGCCATGTAGAAGTTAAGAAATACAATAGAAAGTAATACACAGATTAAAAAGAAAAGGGAGTTTTAGTATTGATACAACTCATAGGGACTGGGAGAGCAGAAGATATTGTCAGGGGAAGAGAGATATGAGAACTACATAAAAAGACATCATAAATATTCAAAATTAGCTAGTATGGAAATAGCTGATTTATTTTTAGGTGACTATAATCTAAAACAATCAAGAGTAAATAGTTCTCTTGGTAGTACCCAGTTCTAAACATTACTGATAAGAGTGCCATGAAGTAGGAACTCTGCCCATTGATGCCAACACTTAAATTTTCCTTGACCTAGCTACCCATCCTGGTTTTGGTGGTAGTTATAGGTGGCTATCCTATTAATGTAGTAGTCCATTTCTATGTCCTACTAATAAGAATTTGCCTTTAATATTCATTACAAAAGAAGGAACTACAAAACCATATTTTGCTTTTTCTGCTTCAGGAAAAGGACATAGGAAAGACCTATAATTATTAAAGATATGTTTTCATAAATTACTTATGTTTTTCACAAATTTGAATCATTTCAAGCTATTTCCTTACTCATATTGCTAGTAATCTCTATTTTCAAACCTAGCAATGAGTGTGAAATGAGACAGAAATGATAAAATATAGATATAACTATTCTTCATAACAATATATGTAAAGAAACCTGTTCTTTGTATACACTACCAAAAAATGTAAACACCAACCCAGCAACAAACATTTCCTTTTACAATGCTTGGGGAACTCCACAAAGAGGAGACAGGAAGAGTGCAAGAGCCAAAGGGTTGGGTAACGCCAAGGAAATAAAGGTTTTTAAACACAATTGGGCCAATACACATATGAACTCATAGAGAATGAGGCAACATTCACAGGGCCTGAATGAGCCTGCATGGGTCTATACCAGATATAGTCCTAGAACTTAAAGGACAAGTGGACACATGCCCCTATTCCTAAGCCAGAAGTTATCTACAATTGATACCCACTTGTACATAGAAACATAATTTTCTTCAAGGGAGTCTCACTAAAAGAAACAAACTACACTTAAGTTTAGGCCATATGCCCAACAGTAGATGGCCAGGAGAAAATTAATTCTAGGCATGTTTCGAGGCTCCTTACCTAATAAAGTCCTGTCAAGATTTTTTTTTAATTTTTCCCTATTATTATTATTATTATTATTATTATTATTATTATTATTATTATTACTACTACTACTACTACTACTACTACTACGAATTTTCACCTCCTCTCATTTCCCTCCCCTTCCCCCCATTCTCCCTTCTCCTCCCTCTACAGACTAAAGGTTCCGTGCCCTGTGGGAAGTCCAAGGTCCTCCCCTCTCCATCCAGGTCTAGGAAGTTGAGGATCCAAACAGACTAGGTTCCCACAAAGAAAGTACATGCAGTAGAATCAAAACCAAGTGCCGTTGTTCTTGGCTTCTTAGTCAGCCCTCCATGTCAGCCACATTCAGAGAGTCCAGTGTGATTACATGCTCCATCATCCAGGTGGCCGTGGTGAGTTCCCATTAGATCAGCCCCACCATCACAGTGGATGGGCGTACCCCTCACGGCCCTGACTTCCTTACTCATGTTCTCTCTCCTTCCTCTTTTCATTTGGACCTTGGGAGCTCAGTCCAGTGCTCCAATGTGGGTCTCTGTCTCTATCTCCATCCATCGCCAGACGAAGGTTCTATGGTGATATGCAAAATATTCATCAGAATGGCTATAGTATAGGGCCAGTTCAGGTGCCCTCTCCTCAGCTGCTCAAGGAACAAGCTGGAGACATCTCCTTGGACACCTGGGAACCCCTCTAGAGTCAAGTCTCTTGCCAACCCTCAAACGGCTCCCTTAATTAAGATATATACTTCCCTGCTCCCATATCCACTCCTCCTCCATCCCAACTGTCCCATTCCCTCAAGCTCTCCCCATCCTCCCTTTCTCACTTCTCTTTCCCCATCTCCTTTCACCCCGGTCCCACCCCCACCCCCAACCTCTCAATTTTTGCCTGGAAATCTTGTATACTACCAATATCCAATACCTACCCCACGATCCAGCAATATTACTCCTGGGAATATACCCAAGAGATGCCCCGTCATACTACAAAAGCGTTTGTTCAACTATGTTCATAGCAGCATTATTTGTAATAGTCAGAACCTGGAAACAACCTAGATGCCCCTCAATGGAAGAATGGATAAAGAAAGTGTGGAATATGTACACATTAGAGTACTACTCAGCGGTAAAAAACAATGACATTTTGAATTTTGCATGCAAATTGATGGAAATAGAGAACATTATCCTGAGTGAGGTAACCCAGACCCAAAAAGATGAATATAGTATGTACTCAATCATTAGTGGATTCTAGCCATAAATAAAGGACATTGAGCTTATCATTTATAATCCTAGAGAAGCTAAATAGGAAGGTGTACCCAAAAAATAAAAACATGTTTGTATTTAATTTAATAATATTTCTTTTANTTATAGGCTTCAATTTGTGTTTTTATAGAATTCCTAAGCATGTGAATGAGTGGATATCTGCATCTATATCTGTTTTTTATGTCTTCTTTGTTTTCTTCTGTTTGTTTTGCTCTACTCCTCTGATTTGCTTTTACCTTACAATATTTAATTTTATTTAAAAAATATATTACTTTTTAATCTTCAAGATAAAGTTAGGATGCACTAGTCTTCTAAAATAGTAAAATTGTGAAAAATAATTTCAATAAGATATATTCTTCAATTTTTATGAAATTTGGTATATTGAATATTGCTTCAACAAAAGTGACAGAGCAAGTTGGCAGCAAAAGTATCAAAAATTACTGTGAGATGATTCATACTAAGATGAAGGGAATGATTAAACTTTTGGACACTTGCACATTTGATTGAAATAGCTTGAAGATGAAGAAATGTAAATTGCTAATAATTAATCAATATATATGCATTTATCAAATATTATAAACTGAGAGTGAGTTTTGATATTTCCTCATTTTAGGCTCATACTTCAGTGGAAGTAATACATGATAAATTAATAAATAATGAAAAAATAATGTTATTTTATGATGACTGTCATAAAGCAAAAAACTATAGCATGATAAGAGAACAATAAAATGATGGATAAAGGGGAAAAGTGAATTATTTGTGATGATCTAGATAATATTTGCCAATTTATGAAAACCCACTTACTCCAACTAGTGTCGCCCATATGTTTAAATGACAACACACTGGATCAAGGAAAACGTGTCAAGAGACAGACACTGAAAACAGCATGATTCTCCCTCCCTCAGTAGCTATCAACTACAAATAGTTCCTGAGTATAGGATGGAGAATTTCCCTCTTTCAGAATGGCTTGATCTTGTCTAAGTCTTGTATACATCACATTGTTTAATCCTGCTTTTTAATTAATGAACTATTAAATTATTTCATATATTGGTGCACCAAATATCCAATTACTGTGCAAATTTAATTTCCTTTTGCATATTCTTTAATTGTTGAAATATTGGATTACATAGTATTTCTATTTCTTTTCTTTTTCCTTCCCTCCTGTCCCCTTTCCATTCTTGTGGTAATTATTTGTTTGTGCTATAACAAATTACACTTGTCTGAAGATCAGAATGTGGAGAGAGCCACTAGTTATTCTTAGAGGCCAGGCAGTGGTGGCACACACTTTTAATTCCAACACTCAGTATATAGAGGCAGATGAATTTCTGTGAGTTCAAGGCCACCCTGGGCTACACTGAATCAATCTAAAAGAGAAACAGACCCAAGCGGTGGTGGCTCTCACTTTTAGTCCCAGCACTAGGGATGTGGAGAAGAGAAGTGATATGGCTGGGCAGAGAGAGAAATATAAGGCAGCAGGAGCCAGGAGCTCAGCATTCAGTCTGAGGTTTTGTAGAGAGGGCATTCAGTTTGAAGACTTTTAGAGACAGGATACCACATTGGTTATGAAAATTTCATAGAGGTTGGGTGCTCTGCCTCTCTGATCTCTCAACATTTACCCCTTAATATATGACTGCTTTTTTCTTATTAAGATAAATGAGAACTCAAGCTACACCTCCTTCCCTTCCTTCCCTCCCTCCCTCCCTCCCTCCCTCCCTCCCTCCCTCTCTCCCTCCTTCCCTTCCTTCCTTTCTTTCTTCCTGTTTCTAATTCTTTCATTCCCCTCCAAATAGTTCCTTTTCATTCTTCATCTTCTTCTACCAGTGTCTTTGGTATGGTATTACAAGCTAACCCTGAACTCATTATGAATCTAAGGATGACTTTGAATTTTCAATATTTCTTCTTCTATATTTTGAGTACTGAAGTTATATATGTGCCCAACTTGATCTGTTTATGCAGTTCAAGGCATTGTCCATGTTAAGTGTATACTCGATTAATTGCGATATCTCTGTAATTGAGTAATTCTATTTTCATTCTTTTGTGGAACTTACATATTTTTATGTAATGATGCTACTAATTTACACTTCTGTGAGTAAGTGTTTAAGAGTTCCTTTTCCAGGACATTTCTCTAGCATTTGTTGTCTTTCATGTTTCTAATGATATGTATTTTAACATGAGAGACAATAGCTCATTGTGATTATAAATTTTATTATACTCATGATTAGATTATTATTGTAGAGATTTTTCATGTATTTGTTTGCCATTTTCATGTCTTTTTTGTGGTAAGTAATGTTTACTGAGAATAAATAGCATTTTTAGCAGGAAAGGGGACTTAAAAATTAGTGTATGTCGACTAACTTCCTTTGCCCAATTTTTATTCAGCTTATGCGATGTTTTTCAATGAAGTTGCTTTGTTTCTCTCTCTCTCTCTCTCTCTCTCTCTCTCTCTCTCTCTCTCTCTCTCTCTCACACACACACACACACACACGCACACATTACTACTACATGGACATTAACTCCTATCATAAATTTTCTAACATATTTCACAAGATTACAACTTATTTTCCTGATTTGATTGAATTGTTTCTTTGTATATTTTTAAAGTTCACTAAATTTTCTAAAACCAAGGATATCTTTTGCTAGAATGTCCATGGATTTCCATTTGGTTTGAGTCAGTTGTAGTTGCATTATTTTTTTTTTTACTTTTTTGATGTTATATTTACATGAATTTTTTTCCTGATCTCATTGTCTATATATTTAGATTTTTAAACTGTAGATACTCAGTCTAGATTTTGCAGATTTATCTTAGAAAGGTTTTGCCAATCAGCCTCTTCAGAGATGCCTGACAAGTTAATTGGCATGATCTTGAATCAGGTTTCTTGCTGTAGTTCTTAGCCTGCCAGGATTGATTCCTAAGTCAGCCAAGGAGAAGCCTAGGGATCCCAATCGCCAAAGACCATATCTAGGAACTGTAATAACCATGGGAGCTAGACTGAGGACTGACTTTTCTAGGACTAAATAAGAAGTGGGTGGGATAATAGACCTGGTTCTGTACAGATGGTTCTGAAGTTATAAACTTTGGTGCCAGTTGTTGGAATTTAGTCTACTATGCATGTAGATGGGTCTGATGTATGTATTTTGTAGAGAGCATTGTATCACAATTGTGTCTAACACAGAATCTGACAAGACAACTGTATTAGCATTAAGTCTAAACACCATGAGTATACAAGAATGAGCCTAGAATCCAAGTCTATTTAGACAGGCTTGTGCTCTGTCTCCATCATGTTGGAATGAAGTCTCAGTCTATAAGGATAATTCTGAAATCAGTCTATGGGGACTTGTCTGACACTTGGTCTGATCCATGAATCTACCAGTCTCTAAGATCCTTGAGATTAATGTGAATCATGAGACCTAACTATTGCCTTAACAATTATGGATACTGGGTTTGAGAGATGTGGTCATGAGTTTTCAGTAACAATACAAGCTTGATAACTAAAACAGCATAATCTACTCTAAAGCATAACAATACAGAGGCTGGCTAAAAACTAAGTGTGTAGGTGCTATAATGGTGAGTTGGTTTTCTAGAACTGATTGGATTTTAAAAGGATAAAATATGTAACAGAACATAGGCCACTAACTCAGCGCTGTAGCTTGAATTAGTAGGGTCCGTCATAGAGTCTATTTCAATAGCAGTTAACAGGAACCTCATTGCCTTTAGGTCCATGAACATAACATGAGTCTTAGGGCCCTAGAATATCCCACTGTACTTTAGTTATCAAAAGTAAGTCTAATATTGGGTTGGTACCAAACATTGTAATTCCTGGGTTCTCCTTTCTCAAAGGCAATCATGGATCTAGTCCATGCATTCTTGGCTGGATCCCAAAGCAATGTGAATTTACTCATGTTGAATTGTGTTGCAATGGTCCCGCTTTTGTAGCCTGAGGCAAGTGGATGTTCATTTTTCACTTCCTTTTCCTAAATATGGAAGGCACTTACTTTCCTTCTACTTTTTCTCTACTTCTTAGGATAGAGGGAAGTTTGAAAAGGGTAATGCTAATCTGTCCTTATTGCCAAATTCAGTGTAACTTTTCTTATCTATTCTCTATAGTCAGATACTGCCATCTCGAATCTGGTTTTGTAAGGTTTTATAAAGGCATTCTTATGCATGGACGGTGATCACTACTGATGTTTCAGTTGAATGAGGAAAATTGCATCATAGTTTATATAATTAAGGTGTTCACTTAGGCTTCATTTGCTATAATTTAATTTCCAATTTTAGGTATTAACAAGTTTAGTCCTATTACTACCATAACATTTAGAGGTGAGCTTTTGAAAGCTTTTCAAGAATACTGTACTAGGATTGGGACCCCCGTTATGAATTCTGTTTTCTTTATAAGAAAATCAGTGATCAAACACATGCCAATGAGTGTTTTTTGTCTTATATAATGTATATGATGTATCATATATGAACTCTTCCAGCAAGAAGATTATCAGGACATCAGACTCTCCAGCACTTTATGTAATACTGTATTATTAACAACTTAAAAACATATGAACAATACTGGAATGACGTTCTGTAATCTTGTTCACTTCTACCTTCAGATCAGAATCTTAAACTTTAGAATCAATAGTGCCAGTATGTTTTTCTTTTTCCCCTAAAAGTCAAGGACTGAGTTTACAAAATATTTTTTATGTCATCGATACCTGCCTCACTGGTTTTTCTTCCTGACTCTTTGTCTCAAGTAGGTGATATTATAACACCTTATTTTTGCTTGGTATATGTTCTATTTTGGCATCTGATGCTATTTTATGTAGTTGAAGTAGAAAAGCTGCAATATTATTTAAAAAGTTGATTTCTTGTTTGAGATGTTCTTAAATATGGAAACTAGAAATAAAAAGAAAAGATGCAAGAAATTCCTGAAGAAAAAAATAAACATTAATAATACTTTTGAAATTTAAACCTTTAGTACTGTGGCTCAATTAACAAGTCTTGCTACCTCACCTTAGAGAATAAGAGCTACAATCTCTTAAACATCGATAAGTTAATACTGAGAAAACCCACATGTAATTACTGAATAGCTTTCAAATCTGCTGGGCTTTGAAAGGTATAATTAAAACTTCTTATTCTCCATTTCTTTGTCTACCAGCTGTCTGATCACAGAAAGAAAGAAAACAAGATTTTTTTCTTTAACCAGTGAAAGCATTTGCCAGATTTAAAGAGAAATTATACTTTTAAGTATTAAAAAGAAAACCTTTCTTACTAAAGGAACAAATGAGTTGAGTTATGCTCAAATGCAATTTAAAGCTCAAAAGTGAGCAAAGCCAACGAAGAGCTCTTAGTGACATTATTTTCTAAATATGGCATTTTATGAAACAGCAAAGCTTTAATTTGGGGAGGGTTTGTATCCTGGGTGTTAGTTCTCATCACTTTACCATCATGTATACTATGTAGTAGTATACTATTGTGATCATAACAAATAACTTTAACTTCATACTGGGGAACACTTTAAAATATCCACCTTATTCCTGCTGACTGTTGTAAGCAAGACACAGTGAAAGGCTCATCTTTACATACCAATACCCTTTTCATTTTACCTATCGTGCTTCAATTCAAAACTCACCAATATACCAATGACATTCATCACAAACCTCAAAAAAAAAAAAAAAGCAAAATCCTAAAATTCACATAGAAGTACAAAAGACCCCATATATTCAAAACAGTATTGGATAAAAAGAACCAAGCTGGAGACATCACAAATATGTGATTTCAATATATAGAGTCATGGTAACCAAAAACAGCATGACATTGGCATAAAAAAGAGACATACCAACCAACAGAACAGAATAGAGATCCAGAAATAAGTCCATGTTTCTACAGCCAACTGATTTTCCACAAAAGCACCAAAAACATGGACTAGGGAAAGGACAACCTCTTCAATAAATGATACTGCAAAAGCTGGATAGATATTCACACACAGAAGAAGAAGACTCGACCTTCATTGCTCACCCTGTACAAACTCAACTCAAAATGGATCAAAGACTAAAAATGTAACATCTAAAACTTGGAAAGTATTAGCAGGAAGCACAGGAGAGACTTTGTTACAGGCAGTGAATTTTGGAAAGAACACTTACAGCAAAGGAAACAAGAGTGAAATTTAACAAATGGATTATATTGAACTGAAAGTTTCCATACTGTGAATAAAACAATCAACAAAAGAAACAAGCTAAATAGTGAGGTAAAGTATTTGCCATGTATTTGTCTGTCAGTAATAATAAACAAGGTAAACATTAAAATCTAAGCAATAAAACTCAAGTAATTTAATTTCAAAAATGGACAAATGATCTGAATAGACACTTCTCAAAAGAAGAAATATATATGGCAACAAATGCATGAAAAATTTCAAGAGCACTAGCCATCAAAAAATATAAGCCCAAACTACACTGATGTATCATTTACCCTAGTTAGAATATTTATTAACGGTCATAAAAATTCTAGCAATGATGTAGCAAGAATGAACTTATGTACTTCTTTCCTAGAAATGTTAACAAGTAAGTCCAGCCTTTATGGATAACAGTACAGGGATTCCTTAAAAATGAAAGACTACAAAAAAAAGAACTCTAAAATTAAATGCCTACCTTATTTCTGAATATATATCAAAATTAAAGAAAATTAATATATCGAATTGGTATCCACATGTCCATATTTATTACTGTAGTATTAACAATAAGTAAGATACTGAATTATGCTAATTATCCATAAGTGGATAAGCAGATAAATTATAATATTGTATATCTATATAGTTGTATATATAGATATATACCCATATAAATAAAATAATTAAATGTTGACAATTGTTGCTTAATCAGCTTACTAGTCCATCAAAAGATGAACAGATAAAAGCTGGTATGGATAAGTGGTTGAATATTATCTATCAAAAAATAATTAAATGCTGTCATTTGTTGCCAAATAAACAGAATTAAAAGACACTGTCAGAAAAACATATTCTACATTGTCTCTGTGCTATTTGGAATCTTTAAAAAGTTGTCTATAAGTAGAACATTCCTATACATGTAAAGGCTGTGTGAGTTAACAAATAAAACTTTTGGCAAAATGATAGTTGGATTTTATCATTTATGTGTATAATTAACATTTTTGAATAAAATGATCTAGTGGACAATTGTGGGTCTTAATGTTAATTATCATTTGTTATAAGAAAAAACTTCTCTAGTGATCCTTCTACAATATACTAATGTGTGGTTAAAGCAATATGCCATTAGGAGTAATTTTATTGCTATGTTCATTTAGCAGAATAATAGTAGTTACCCCATGACCCATGGCCAATCTAGTCTCAGGTTCTTGGATTCATTAATAATTAAAGGTACAGATTCTATCTCATGAATATTCCAATAACAAATGTGGTTAGTTACTACCATAATATTTTGCCACTACTCTACCAGTGGTAATATCTTACATGTAGGTCACTGTTAGAGCTCATAAGGTGTGGTGCCTGCACCACCTGGAACAGCGGTCGGGCAAGAGTTTTGGGTTAAAGAACACACAGAGATGTTCTCAGTTAGCTTATATAGTGTTCTCCTTGACTAGTAGCCACGCCTTAGCTCTGGGGATTTTCCACTGCACTCCCCCCAGTTATCAGATGACTAAAATCACTTCCTTATTTTCAGGAACTAATGAAGAAGGTCAAAATATTCTGTGCTCAGAGCTCAGAGCAGCTGCAAGCATAGAAAAACAAGTTGCTTACTAAGGCAGGGAAAAGGTCATAGAAAGTGCAGGGTCTGAGGGTCTTCAGCTTCCATCAACAAGGTTTGTATTTGAATGAGTATTTTCCATCATGTTAAATGTAAGTAAGGTAAGGGTAGAGTTTCAAGTTAAACACCAGCTCAATTTATTGATATTCAAGGACATTCAATGACATGAATATGTGGTATTTTCAGCAATAGGGTCTGATCTTCTGACTATATAGGGTAACAGATTATATAGATAATTACTTATAATGTTTATTGGGAATATAGAACACTTTTGACTGGCAATTCAAAAATGGTAATCCATTTGTGTGGTTTTATTTGGTACCATATGATGTCTAGTTTGAATATTGCCTCCCTTATCATATGGTAAGTCCATTTAAACTCATTTTGGATATTATATATTTTAGAAAGCCTCTATATTTTCTTAGACTGAGATATCCATTTTTTCTATCTTATTATCAAGATCTAAATTCTGTCTTCCATGCCTATTTCTCTGTTTGTGAATTTTTCATTTTGATATTTATTTCAGTTTGAATTTTTGTTTAGTGATTTTATTTCTTTGTACAAATCTACTCTAATATCTTGTATTATTTTCCTCATTTCATTTAGCTGGTTGTGGGTTTTTTTTTTGAGAAAATCATTTGTATTATCACTGCCCAGGTTGTGTGAACAGATAGTATACCAAATTTCCAGACCTTCTAAGAAACATCTACATAACACATGTCTTTTATTTTTCCAGAGATGAAAATGATTATACAAGGTTTAGTACAAAAGTACACAAGATAGCAGACATAAGAAAATCTATGTATGAGATTTTATCTCACCAGAAACATTAATATATTTGAAAAGTAGAATTTATGAACTAAAAATAATTGTCCTTCCTAGTCATTAAACTCATTTAATGAAAATGAGTTTATTCTGATTGCAACACCAACACCAGTATCACAGTACCTTACTGAATGA
Source organism: Alexandromys fortis (assembly GCF_014885135.2). NCBI lineage: Eukaryota > Metazoa > Chordata > Mammalia > Rodentia > Cricetidae > Alexandromys > Alexandromys fortis. The sequence goes on from NW_026068152.1 coordinate 1,369,046, forward strand.
GACTCAAAAATAATGGAGACTACTGATACAGGAGAAGACAGACTAGACTCAGAAAAGATATATCCAGATAGAGAAAGGAGAAAAGAGCAGTCAGATATCTATTTCTCAAATAACCTCAAAACATCAGTATTAAAGGTCATAGTCAAGGTCAAGAGACAGAAAATGAAAATCAGACAACAAAGGAAAAAAAAAAAAAAACACAGGAGCCAGAGCAGAAGGAAAGAGGCAAGAAGACATGAATCCAAAGATATGTCCTCTAAAAGACATTAGTCTGAGGCACACAATGACAAAGAACATTCTGCTGGCAAAGGAAGAGAGCAATTAAATTCTTCTGAAAATAGTGGAGAAAGACACAAAAGCAAAGAAAGGAAGTCATCAGGAGGCAGAAATCACTAGATAGATCTCGTGAAAGGCACCATGGTAGAAGCAGGGAGAAGAAGAAGTCTCTGTCCAGGAGTGGAGATCAAAAAATGACTCAATCCTGGAGTAGAGACAGGAAGTCAAGATCTAGAAGCTGGGTTAGAAAATGAAAGATTAGAACATGATCCAGATTGATATCCAGTCACAGGCATAGGGCTAGAAGCAGGAGCAGATCAAGTAGTCAAAGTCGAGATAGAAAGAAGAGAATTGAAAAACTAGGAAGATTTAGCAGAAGCCTAAACTGGACACATAATCCTTGAACCTTCCAAAGCAGAAACCCAGAAATGGATTCTCAGGAAACTGTAAAACATCAGGAATATTTAGCTAGGAGATCAGAAAGGGCAAAAAGTTACAATAAAAATGAGAAAAGGAAATGGTTGAAAGCAAAAACAAGAAATTGCTCCACTACTGCTGTCAGAAACACAAGTGATTCCTCTGAAAGCTGTGGCAGCCCTGTATGCTAAAGCCTTGGCAGAGGCTGGTATAGCTTTGCCCATAACTTCTATAACCCAGCCATTGTGAATCCAGTGAAATTTGCTGAGTAAGAGAAAAAGAGGAAAGAGCTCTGACAAGGCAAGAAAGAAGGCAACAAATCTCAGTCTCGTAAAATATGGGAAAAAAATAATTTTGGAAACAAGGACCAAAATGTCAAATTGAGGGGGTTAATGGTCATTAAGAGTGAAGCTGATTGTGTTTTAAATGATCTTCATTGATGAATATATTTATAACCTATTTAATGTCCGTGAACATATTCCTAATTGCTGTTTTGAACTCCTTGTATTATGCTTTAATTAAATTGTTTTATTATCTTGGAATATTACAGTAGGGTTGATGGTGTTTGAAGAAGGCATATTTTCTTATTTGTTCATGTTTGTGCCTTTGCACTAGGATCTAAGAATCTTGAGCTACAACATCTGTGGTTTTGTTGGTGTAGATATTAGGTCTCCACATTGAAGGGTAGGTGTTCAGTTCTTTGATTGCTGTTACCCCAATCTGACAAGTTGTAGACTGGAAGAACTATACTTATTTTTCAGCCTCAGGACGTTTCTGAGTTTTAGGGTGGATACTCCTACTAATCCTAGATCTAAAGTTCTGGTTGGGACTCTGGGTTCAGATGAAAGCTGTCCTAGTTTGGTGTGATGAATTGGAAGTTCAGTGGAATGATAGGTTAGCATGATGGGAGGTACTGATTCTGGAGTTCTAGTGAGTAGGACATGGGGTCTAGCTCCAGTAAACATGGTAGAGGCAGAAATAGGATTATTTTTGTTTTGGTGAAGTATGTCAAGGATTTCAACAGGCGTGGAAGTTGGATAAGAGGCAGGGCTGTTACTGGTAGACAATATGTCTAAAAGTATCCTGAATATACCACAATGGAGGAAGGGAAGGTGGACACAGATAGGGTACTTCAGTCCCAGCCAAGTGAGGCAACTATAAAATCTTTGGTTCAGAGATGTTTCTCAGTTTGGCAAAAGTCACAATAAAGGGAGATGGAATTGGAGGAATGACTGTAGGGGGCAGAGGAAATAACTTAAGTATGAGATTTTACCTAAATCTCAAAATACCTGAACCTCAGTTTCTATGATTTTAAGTAAGGATACAGATATTAGGACATAGATCTCCTGGTGGTTGTGAAAAATAAAAGAATGGACAGAGTAGTTATATGATCATGGTAAACATGATTTGAGCTCTTTTTTTTTTTATCAAAATGTTAGGGCAATCTTGAACTGAACAGAGGCTAGAAGCATGTGCTGAAGTGGAACAAGAAAGACTTAAAATAACAATTTAAATATAAATTTATTAATTAAAAGTGAGCCCCAAATGAATCATAGCATGAATGAAGTTAGTGTAAGGCAAATGTTTAATTAAAGATATGAAATCATATTTTAGATTCTTTGAGATTTTTTTATAAGATTTTAAGTGGAACCAATTCTCCCACCCAAAGCAGCTTTTTATTCATTTCATTGTCAGTAAAAATGACTTTAACTCATCTGAATGCACTCATGAGATCTATTTGACAGCTTCATCTTCTGATGAAATTGTTTTTATTACATATGCTTTTACCATATAAGTTTTCTTGCTATTGAAAATCAAGACATGCCCTCAAACAATCTAATTTTGTTTTTTATTTTTAATGGATGTTTTAATGTCAATAATTTGTCAAGGAATACAGAGCGGTTTAGAAACCTATTTCAGAGTGACTCAGAAAATATCCTTTGTTGCTTACGATATTCTAGTGTTCATTGGTTGATACATACATGGAAGTAGCTTGAATATCATAAACTAGTGGTTTCAAAGGGTGGTTTAAGAAAGTCACAATAAATCACAAAAGTAGTAATTTAGAGAGGTACATTTCTAGAAAAAATGAAATATTATGTTTCTAAAAGCAATGCCATTTATCCTTCTCTAATTTGAGAAAGGAAGCCATTCTATCAGTGGTGTGCAGTGAGGAAACAATTATCCAAAAATGTCTAGGGCCTAACTAGTAGTAGTGCTTAGTTTGCCCTTTTCATAAGCCCGATATATGTCAAAAGGAAGTTTTGGGTTTTAGTGTCATTCGGCAATGTACACTGCAATCTGTGTCAATAACATAATGGGAAAAGGGAATTTTGAAAACTATTCACTACCTATTAAATTTTCTGTCTTAATCAGACACTTGAATTTATGCTTGTATTTTATTAGAAAGAACCAAATGTCCATTATTAAATTAAAGAAGTCTGGGAAGCACAATGCTACCGTGCATCATAAATGAGAAGATTAGGAAGAATGAGTTACAAATGACAGCAAAATCATTTGATAAAGGCTCAAGGAATAATTTTATTTTATATTTAACCAAAATTATGAATCGAATAAAGTAAGGATCTTGTGATGACAAAACTTCCAAAGAGGAAAAAAAACAAAACAAAACAATATCAGGCACTAGAATTAACCTTTCAAGTACTTGGTCAGAATAGTCTAAGTGACTCCCAAAATGATAAATGTTATGGTTGTTGACTTGGGTGCACACTACACATTTAGGACAGTACCTAGATAATTTGAACCACATCTAATCTAATCTAAAAGCCTCCTTCATGCAGTCTAGGTTCCATAGTAACAAAAGTTCCCATATAAGCTTGCAAAGGTGGGAACAATTACTATCCTTACCCAGCTTTGAGCCACATCAATGACCAACAAATCAAAATACACATAAAGGCTGCTTTAACACCCCTGCCACCGCCCAGAAAGCTGGCATTTTAAAACAGCCAGTTTTTTCCTGCTGCCGAGTCAGGACAATTTCTTTGCGGCACGCAACCCAGAAACAGCAAAAAGCTGTCTTAAATTCTCTTTCCTTTATAAGCCCTCTCAGGTTTTACGTGGAGTTCATTAGCACGTTGGGTGCCACTCTGTTGAAATAGGAGCAGCGAGGCTGCGTCCCTGGCACCCAGCTGCCCACATGGCTAGCTTATGCCCCGAAATAATTACACGGAAACTGTATTTTTTTGAACACTGCCTGGCCCGTTATCTGTAGCCTCTTATTGGCTAGCTCTTACATATTGTTCTAACCCATTTCTAATATTCTGTGTAGCCCATGAGGTGGCTTACCAGGGAGGATCTTAACCTGCGTCTGTCTGGAGTGGGAGAACCATGGCAACTCAATGAATCAGCTTCTTTTTCCCAGTATTCTCTTCTGTTTACTCCACCTACCTAATTTTCTGACTTATGAGGGCCGAGGCAGTTTCTTCATTATTAACCAATGAAAGCAACAGATAAGATACAAGACCCACCTCCATCAGCCTAAAGAAGGTGAGACAATACCTTGGGATTCCTGCTTCATGAAAGAATCTGCCAAACATTCTGCAGAACATAGAACAAAGCAACTTATGGACTTTCCCATTACATGGAAAAACAGATCTTCAAATTTCCTGCTTCATGGAAAAGTCTGCCAGATACTATGAACCTATAGGCTGAAGATGGATACTCCAACAATAAAGAAGAACTTTGGATGACTGTACAGGCTGCAAGTTGTCTCTGTTATTTCTAGAGTTTTGTAAGTTGCTTATAATGCACTTCCTGTTTACTTAGGTAATATAATATCTTTCTTTTTTTAAATATAATTTTTTTATTGAAAAAAAAAAAGATTTCCGCTTCCTCCCCGCCTCCCATTTCCCTCCCCGTCTCCCTTTTCCCCCCTCCTCTCTCTCCTCTCCCCTCCCCCCCACTCCTCTCCCCCTCCCTCTCCAGTCTGAGGGGCAGTCAGGGTTCCCTGCCCTGTGGAAAGTCCAAAGTCCTCCCCGCTCCATCTTGGTCTAGGAAGGTGGACATCCAAACTGGCTAGGCTCCCACAAAGCCAGAACATGAAGTAGGATCAAAACCCAGTGGCATTGTCCTTGGCTTCTCAGCAGCCCTCATTGTCCGCCATATTCAGAGAGTCCGGTTTTATCCCATGGTTTTTCAGTCGTAGTCCAGCTGGCCTTGGTGAGCTCACAATAGATCAGCCCCACTGTCTCCGTGGGTGGGTGCACCCCTCGTGGTCCTGACTTCTTTGCTCATATTTTCCCTCCTTCTGCTCCTCCTTGGGACATTGGGAGCTCAGTCCAGTGCTCCAGTGTGGGTCTCTGTCTCTATCTCCATCCATCTCCAGATGAAGGTTCTATGGTGATATGAAAGATATTAATCAGTATGGCTATAGGATAGGGTCATTTCAGGTTCACTGTCCTCAGCTGCCCCAGGAACTAACTGGGGACATTGCCCTGGGCACCTGGGAGCACCAAATCTCTTGCCAACCCTAAGATGGCTCCCTTAATTAAGATGTGTGCTTCCCTGCTCCCCTGTCTATAATATCTTTCTTGAGTCTTTGATGCGTTGAAGAATTGATTGTTGTAGTTTTCCTTAGTTACCATAAAAATAAAGTAGATATAAATATTATAACTGTAATTCTTGTTTGATACCTGTTTTGTTATATGTAATTTTACTATGTTAAAGTTATAACCTTCCTTTTTATTTAAACAGAAAACAGGAGGTGATGTGGGATTCCCCTCTGTATGCTGTTATTACCATTGATTAATAAAACTGCTTTGGACCAATAGATGGTCAGAACATAGTTAGACAGGGAAAACTAAACTGAATCTTGGGAGATAGAAGGCAGAGTCGGGAGAAGCCATGTAGCCATAACTGGAACCTTGTCAGTTAACCACAAGCCTCATGGTAAAGTATAAAATAAGAGAACGGATTAAATTGAGATGTAAGAGCTACCCAATAAGAAGCTTGAGCTAATAGGCCAAACAGTGAATTAATACAGTTTGTTTGTGGTTATTTCAAGTCTGAGCAGCCAGGAACAAATGAGCAGCCTACTATAATACTTGATTAAGGAAATGTCAGAGAAGAAGGGCTTGGAGGGTGTATAAGCTTGTGTGTGTTTTCTCTCTGTGTTTCTCTTTTTACCTCTCTGTCTTTGTCTCTGTTTTCTCTGTCTGTCTGTCTATCTCTCTGTCTTTCTCTCTGTGTAACAGGGAGAGTTAGTATATATAGGTATGATGAGGCAGTTCCGTGATTCTGTTAACATGATATTACTTTCTTGCCATTATGAATTTTCTCTCTACAACTACAAACACTAAACTCCTTTTTTTTTTTTTTTTGCTTTTGGTCATTGTATTTTATCACAGCAAAAGAAAAGCAAACCTACACAAGGATGATAACCAACCATGTATATTTCCTCATGGATAAAATTCTGCCTTAAGGAAGATATTCAGTTATATTAATAGTGTGTTTTTATCTTTCCTAGCATAAGATACATAACTCCGAGATAGTTCTTGGAAAATTTAACTTCTAGTGTATACTATCTGTATAGTCTCCTCTCTTTCAGCATGGCTGGAAGCTGAATTTGCCATGATATTGTTGTCTTGGTTATATTATATGTCATGTGTCTCAAACTATTTACCTTAAAACAGGAACACAAGATTAATCTGATTTAATTCCATGATGACTATCACTTTCTACTCAGAGTTCAGAGTGAGTAAGTCAGAAGTTAGAAGCATGAGAACAATATGGTGAGTTGTTTATGGCATGGAGATGGAAGGTTCCACATGGCAAAGAATGTAGTTAACCTCCTGTAACTGATAGTGACCCTGACTGATAACCAGTAAATAAATGGATCCATCAATTCAACAATCACAAGAAACCAAACTGTTCTTAGAAGAATTAACTCGCTAGGACACTCTGCCTCACAGCCTCTAGGTAGAACTTTACATGAACAATACTTTGATAGTAGCCTTGTGATAATGAAACAAGAACAAAAAACCTGGTCACAGCCACTGGATACTTTATACACAAAATCTTGGAGATAATAACTCAAACTTTTCAGTTGTAAAACTTGTGAAAATTTACCATCTAGACATAGAAAACTCATATATAAAGTATAGTGTTGTAATCACAAAATACATATATTATTAAAAGTCTACTATATATGAGAAGAATGAGTAGATATCCAAGTGTTCAGATTTTGCTCAGTTTCGGCTAAGCTTTATGTGACAGTGGTGTAATGAGATGTTTTAAGTCATATTGTTCTACTAATTTCTTCACAAAAGTGACATTAGAAACATTTTTTTAATTTCCAAGAATATTTTTGCTCTCTTCTTGAATAAATTTCTAATGTGCTAGTCTTTAATCCATTTGATTTCCAGAGTCTCTGTTCTTCATCTCTGTCATTCTCTGTGCTTTAGAATCCTGACTCCAAATAACTATCTCCTTGTAACTCCTATTACCTAACTTTCATGAATTTCTTTTAGTGAAAGTAAACAATTATTGAGATATTCAGGTAGTAAATAAGAGAAGCAAGGAGAGAGAAGGAAAGCCTTTTGTTCACTAACATTCCAAGTTCTAGTCTTTTGTTATTTGTACTATTTTCTATAGACTTAAAGCTGCTACCAGTGGCATACTCTTACTTTGACTTGGATGTCCCTGTATATGCCTTTTGTTCCTTCAACCCTGTTGATGCACTTGTATGTTGTAGTTTTATTAAAGAGTCTTATTTCAACCATATAGGAGAATTGGGTTCCATATAAAGATAATGAATGAAACACTATCCAGGTTTTTGAGGTAGACTTTAAAATAGTAAATTTGGGAAAGATAAAACAAACAACATCCACCTAATTTCTGCTTTCCTTTGATAGATGGGTCTTCAGAGAGAAATGATGCATTGTTATCTGCTACCATGTGGGCCATTTCTAGTCCACACCAGGCTACAGTTTTGGCATGTGGTATATACACTGAATAATGCTCAGAGACCATTTGAAAAAGACATTTAGCTTTTTAAATAATTTGTAGTTGCCAAAGTAGACTTTTAAATTAATTAAAGTACAGGAAAAAATATGCCATTTATTTGGGTCACCCATGGGAACACAGGATAGCTTTGGGATGATCAAAGACACCAGGGTAAATTTCATAAATAAAATAACATTTTATATTTTAGTTATGTTCTATATTTCTCTTTCAAAATTGTCACACATGTATATTCCTTCAGGTATATGAGCAGATAGTAGCAAGTAAAAAATTTATTACATGATTATAAGCAAGTTTATTCTATGAAAGAGTTTCTTTTCAGAACTGAGATGTATATTCACTTAATAAATCAAAAGCAATGAATTACCAAACATCAACACATTACAAATAAGTTTTGAAATAACAATACATAGAAGTTTCCTAAGAGGAAGTTGGAGGTCTTGGATGTTGCAAAAGAATAGAGAGATGATTCTTCTTTAGCACAATGTATGCAGTCACTGTTCTTATAATTGGTTTAACTTATTTAGTACTTAACTTTTAATAAATCTATAATACTGGTAAGTTATATTTATTTTCACATATTAAATGCCAGGAATATTTTTCTTGCTTACTTTTAACAGTCCCATCTTTTTTTTTTTCTTGGTTTTTCGAGACAGGATTTCTTTGTAGCCTTGGAGCCTGTACTAGAACTAGCTCTTGTAGACCAGGCTGGCTTCTAACTCACAGAGATCCACCTACCTCTGCCTCCTGAGTGCTGGGATTAAAGGCGTGCAACACCACCACCCCGCTGCAGTCCCATCTTTTATAATAATCAAAATTTATTGAGGTATCACTTGCTTTTTGTTGGATGGTTACATTTTCCTGCCCTTTCATAGACATTTTAAATTTTGACACTCTGAACACTTCCAGTCTATTTAGTTATAGCTTTCTCTGATGTCTAATTTCATATAATGTTCCCTTTAAACTTTTTACTCTATTTGGGGATCATCCTGCTCATATTAAATACAGAATTTGTTAATACTTCTGTTACTACTCATTTCATCAGTCTATTGCTTGGGGCTTTTTAAAAACTTCCTGCAATTTAGATTATCAAAGTTTGTGCCATATTGTATCTTCTTTTCAAATGCATAACAGAGAGTGGATCATTATGTACTAAAATTCTTGGACTCTTTCTTAAAGCCTATTCCATCTGAAATGGCCACTGCAATTATTATACAATAATGTAATTGCATACATCATTCTTATGAGATTTGCAAATGTTCATATTTCTGAAATCAGTATATATTTTTACCAAAGTATTAAAAAATAGCTTGGGCTCTCAGAATCTGAACATTGTATACTAACATGCGGGACACATATCATGGATAAATAATAATGACTTTACAAGAAGGACAAACAAAACCTGAACCTTTTCTATAAGGTTTATAGTTGAGAGTTTGTAAGGCTCACTACCACTCTTTTTATGGTTTATTGCCAGTGTCTTTAGAGACTTATAGCATTTGACATAATTTTTATTTTGATTCTTTGTTTAATAATATAAAGACCATCTAAAAATAAAGTGGGGGTTTGCATCCCAAATGATTTTATAACTATACATGGGTTAAAATGCTTTAACCATACATGAAAAAAATCTTAATTCAGTAGTTTACTCTTCAGATTATTTCAAGACCACAGATAGCCATTCCTTTGAGTTAATAGCTAATTCTGAGGAAAGAAACACAGTAAAATTTAGCAACTATATGACCACACATTGTACAGAAAGGAAAAAGGTCATGTATTCAAGCTGGATAACATCACCTAGATGATATTTTGGAGATTGTATGCCAGATTTTCTATTGTACATGGATTTTTTTCTAACTTTAGAATGGATACCACAATAGCATCATGGTCTTTCTATGAGGAATTTGCATCATTATACCATATTTCCTTATGATAGTTTTATTACAGAGAAAAAGTTGGCATGTCAGTTAGTACAAATCATGTTCTTGTTTTCCTATCAGTTGCTTTCCCATTTTGATCCCAATTTCCACTTCATTCCTATGAATTTCAAATTAGTTGTAAATATGAAAATTTAAGTATTAGGATAAATGTTAGCAGATATTATAGTGATTACTTATTAACCTCCTTATTAACAAAGGTAACACAAATGATATTAATTAAAAAATTTAAAAATTCTAGTGGCTCATATAATAGAATGGATTGCCCTTTTAAATTTCAGTGTTAATAACATGTATATAACTCTGTTATTCTTTTATGACCTATCACTGGCATAGAATCTTTATGGTTTCTTCCATAGCCTATCACACTTTTCATAATTTGATAAAATATTCTTGCCATGTAGCTTATCAATAGATTTTGAAATCGTTAATTGAATTCTGTGAAAAAAATCAAAAATGAAAATATCCACCTCTCATATTATATAGCCTAGTTGTACATGCTACTAGCCTATAGTTGTGTTAATATTTATTGGTACTTAAGCACATTTTGTTGAATGAAACAAGATGCTGATATATATCAGATATAATATATATATATGATTTCTAGTATATCTTTTGTTAAATATACTATCAATAATAAGTAATAATCTTTTACCACAAGATAATTTTCTAAACTATCAGTTTTTACTACACAAAATGTTAAAGATTCCATTCTAAGTCTGTCATAAATTATTCAATCATTAAAAGACTTTTGGGAATTTCAACTATAACTGAAATTTTGGTATTTTGAATATGGTAGACAATGAGGGCTGCAGAGAAGCCAAGGACAATGGCACTGAGTTTTGACCCTACTGCATGTACTGGCTTTGTGGGAGCCTAGACGGTTTGGATGCTCACCTTCCTAGACCTGGATGGAGGTGGGAGGACCTTGGACTACCCACAGGTCAGGGAACCCTGACTGCTCCTTGGACTGGAGAGGGAGGGGAAGGGGAGTGGGGAGTAGGGGGGAGAGGTAGGGAGGAGGCAGAAATTTTTAATTTAAAAAAATTAATAGAAAAAATGCTGGTAAATTATATTAAAGGATTTCATGCCTGTTTGTATAAATTCAAAGAGGATGATTATATTTGATTCTATTTTTGTCTGATCTCTTAGATTAGCATAATATTTCTGTATGGCCTTCAGATATAGTGAGACAGCCAATAGTGTTGACAAGTCTTCTGGGCACCTACATGAAATGTAAGCTGTTAATAAATTTCTTTATTACAATGAGACTGTAAACTGGGTTTGTTGCAAAAATTTCTATGGACATTACTCAATGAAAGATGCCTTTTTAAAAAGTCAATGTTATGCCATGTAGCCTTATATAGTGGGTTGATATCACCAACTTTCCATGAGTAGCAAAAGCTAATTGGTCTTGCTACCAGCCACAAATACAGACAAAAAAAAAAAACCCACAATGATATTTTTGTATACAGAATTAGCATCTTTATTGATATAATATATGACATTAAAAAATGGAATGTTATGTACTTCTGTAATGCACAATATTGTAGTACTTTTATACATTCCTGGAAAAGGAGTGTATTTAGTTGTGAATACTTTGAAATTCATGGGAAGGCATTATCAACATTTTCTGTGGGATAACCTAGTGGTTCCATCTGTTAAGGCTCTACTCGGACAAAGTTAAAACAGAAAATATATTTGTGTACATGGATATCTGTCAGCATATTATCTTTAAACAAAATCAAACAGAGAAACTGTTGCAAACAAAAAATGTCCATTTATAGGGGAAAGATATAGATATTCAGTGGGTTACTTTTATCCATTATGAAGGCATATAGAAGTACAAACGTTGCTAGTTTGGGCAGCTGCATATGCTTTATTGTTAACTAAGAGTAAAATATGAACCTAGTTTCAAAAGGAAACATAAATTCTTTTATAGCTCTTGTGAAATATCCCTATATTGATATTATTGCTAATATAAATATACTGTATTAATAAAATCATAAAAAAACAGAGAGCTAAAAGGAAACTTGATGCATTTTTCTCTGTATAATAAAAATGTTAGTGGTGGAATTGTAGCAATCAATTTTCACACACATATACTTCCTACCATGTACATAATACCAGCTTATGTACATGCACAAATATATACATCTTACATACTAGACACTTGCAGTTTTAAATTATTTTTTTTTTAATTTTTACTATATTGACCTTCACTTATTTACTTACTCGCTCATTTCTTCATTGCAGTTGTCCTAGATTTCAAATCTTAAGTTAAATTATATGGTAAATTAAAACCAGTGGAAGGGGTTGAATGCTAAATATTTATGAGTATTTTGACATGTTGTTTAAGATATAGCTTTGGGTTTATTAATTAAGGTATTGTGGCAGAATCAACAGAAATTTCACAAGTTCAATTTTACTCAGTGGTTACCATCTTTTTATACCATTTACCAAAGTGATAAAATGTAGTTTACCAGATTGGCTAATATTTCATTTCATTTCTGTTCCTTGTATGTTTTTTGACATAGTTTTTAATGAACAATGTCATGACTGAACATATTGAAACAATGAAAGAGATTGATTTGCAGTTCTTAATAAGTTAGAAACTAGAAAATAAAGTAAATCAGTTCTCTTGGGCAAACAAGAATTGAAATTTTTTGCCAACAGTGAGAAGACATATGGTAATTTTATTGTAAAACTAGCCAGGATTAAATATGGGCACTATAAAATACTAAATCTTAGTAGGTTTGTTTATATTTCTAACTGAATTCATGTTTGGTTGGCAAGAAATATGAAAATGGCCTATTTAAATGTTTATCTTCATTGTTTTGTTATTTATGAATTAATTCCCATACCAAATATATAATTTTTTAACACATGATGAAAAGTAAATAAAATAAAATGCCACACATAGGAAAATTTTCTGTTGACAGTTGAGTTGCTGTTAACAATGCCACTCTGAAATATTGACTAACTTATTTAACCATCACAGTTTTTAAAAAATAGTTATCACAAAATATGTCATTCAAAGAAGTAGAAGTAGACCTTAGATAACTTAGGAAACTTGTGGAAAATGAAATTGTGATTGAATGATTAACTAAAATATTACACTCAAGTATGTTGGTTTCTAAAGCATATGCGTTTAACTAATGAATAATTGTCTCAATAGTAAGTATGGCATTTGACTGGCATTATAAATGAAAATATCATTTGATAAATTTACTAAAGTATATCTCTGAGAAAATTTGTATCACTGTATATTGTGAATTAATACTTTGGTAACATGTTATATTAATTCTAAGTTTGAAGTTGCTTCTTAAATATTTGTATACATATACTATGATTTCTATTTTAATAATTGCCCATGAGGATTCATGAAGTATTGAGTTTTCATTAATCACTTTTCAGTTAGCTAAGCTTAGAAATGCACTGAAAGAATAATTAGAATAATTTAGAAACACATACTGTGCTTTTTATTTCAGGCTTTATATTAGCTCACTAGGACTTGACCTTATCTCCCATAGTTATTGTTGAGATGACTGACTATGGCTATCTTCTTTCTTTGTTACTTCCTAACTCTTATGTACTGTGTACATTAATTATTATCTCCAGATCCCCATGTTCTTTTTCTTCTTTGTGTTATGCTTTGGAAGATTGACATTATGCATTTTCTTGATTAATTTCAGATTAGTACTATGTGAGTGACCAGAAGATTAATTGGACAAAAGAAAGACCACAAGGTTTAGTGATTTTTTTTCCTACTTCACTCTGTATTCAACATAGATATTTCAGTAAGAGGCCACATAATCACTCCATTTCAAGATGGCAGTCCCAGTCAACTTCTGTAGTTCACTTCTACTTCTATGACTTTCTTTATCCTTTATTAGCCCAAATATTTTACCTTGTCCCTTCTTATATTGTTCTCATAATCAGTCCACATATTCAGAAATATTTTTAAAAATTTTCCCAGAACACTCCTTGGGAGCTTATAACTTTTAAGACTGGTGTGGTGGTTTGAATAAGAATGACTTTGATAGATTCATATATTTGAATTCTTAGTTATCAGTTATTGGTACTACTTAAGAGATTAGAAGGCATAACCTTATTGGAGTAGGTGTGGTCTTCTAGGAGAAAGTAGATCACTGGGGGTGGACTTTGAGGTTTCAGAAACCCAAGCAGAGCCCAATGGTTCTTTTATTTTCCTATTTCCTGTCCATTCATATGTAGAACTTTCAGCTACCTCTCCAAAATATGTCAGCCTGTATACAGTCATGCTCTCTGTCATGATGAGACTGGACTAAATCTCTGAACTGTAAGCAAGCCCAAATTAAGTGCTTTATTTTATAAGATTTACAGTGGCCATGGTGTCTTTTCATAGAACATTGACTAAAATACCTAGGTATTGATCAATATAATGTACTTGTTTCTTTGTTGGTTTGTAAACACTATGGTTGAACAAATTCATGGGGCTTGTGGGATGTTTCAATGGGTAAAGTGTTACCCACAGAAACCTGATAAACAGTTAATCTCTTTAACACATACAAAGGAGAGGACCAACTCTAAAAATTTAGCCTCTGACTTCCACATGAACGTCATGGAGTGTGAACACATACATATACACTCACACACATGCCATATAATATATACAATAATAAGTAGAACAAATCAGAAATTTAGTTCAGAGAAAGCCTACTATCTCAGGTTAAGTCTCTTTGGTTCAGATAAGTATGTGTCAGGGATTGATAAATGAAAGGCATATAATCCAGGATATTCCACTATTGGGAGATGGTGGGATACTTAAAGCATAGTGGGGTGTCTTATTTTTGAGGTATACCCCTAAAGGAGATGACAAGATCAAGAATTTTTCTGTATCTCTACCACATCCTAGCTATGTGATGACTTTTTTTCTTATATTCTGACCATACATAATGACAAGCTCATCTCAAATCCAAAACAGGACAGTTAACTGAATAAGGATAACTTCAAAACTGATCCAAAATGAGTTTCTTTCTTTGTACATTAATTGTTTCACATTTATTGTTACATCACTGGTATATTAATTACTTTTCTATTGTTGCAAAAAAAAAAAAAACATGATGACCATGGCAACTTACTGAAGAAAGAGTTTACTTGGGCTTATAATTCTAAAGGGAAAAGTATTCATCATTGCAGGGAGGGATAGAAGCAGGAACATGAAGCTGAAAGATTACATCTTTAACTCCAAAGATGAAACAGAAAAAACAACCAAAACTATGTCTTCTCAGAACCTGCTTCTAGTGATGTAGTTCCTTTAAAAAGGCTTCACTACTTCCCCCAAGCAACACCAACAACTGGAGAACAAGTGTTCAAAATACCCCACCCAATGAAACACATTTCTTACTCAAACCACAAGTGAAAGGAAAACGTTATCCAAGAATATTTCTTGTTAGTATAGCTAAGTAAATATTTATGATCCAAATAATTACTTTACCTGGTACTTCTTTTCTCCATATTGTATCAGCTTTATTCCTTGAAAGTATAAAAAAATAAGTTTTACCTAACTAAAGAAAAGTATTTCTTGTCTGCAGGTAATATGAGAAAAGAGACTCAGTCAAACATTGGGCTTCAATTTTCTTGAAGGAAAATTAGAACTGAATTTTATTAGAACCTCTGAGATTAAACAACCAAAATGATCTTAGTTTTTATAAATTTTCTATCATATTATATGCAGACACAAAGTCATCTGTTTAACTTTTCTCCAGAGTTTACTTGCCATTAATTATCCATCAATACTTGTTTGTAAATTCGCATGTTGAGAGGTCTCATTTAGGTTCTCCACCTGTCATTTCAAGTCTATGAGCTCCCACTACAACAGCCATTCTGTTGAAGGAGCTGTGGGTTGCATTCCGCCACCCAGCTCCAGCCACAGACTAGCTTTACCCGAAATAACAACACACAAATTGTATTCACTTAAACACTGCTTGGCCCATTATATCTAGCCTCTTCTCGGCTAACTCTCGCACCTGGACTATCCCATTTCTAATAATGTGTGTAGCACCCCTAGGTGCGCTTACCAGGAAGATTCTAGCCTACATCCATCCTGGCTCGGAGCTTCATCGATCGCATCTGCCCGGGAGAGGGGAGCATGGCCTCTGAGCTCACTTCCTCTTCCTCCCAGCATTCTGTTCTGTTTACTCCTCCCACCTATGTTTTAACCTATGAGGGCCAAGCAGTTTCTTTATTATAATTAACCAATGACCTTCCTCCATCATTGCTTTTGACCCCCCTTGCTCATATAGTCCCTCCTCTCTCTATTCAACTGATCTCCAGGAGCTCTGTCCCGTGGTTGGCTGTGGGTTATTGCATCAGCTTCCATCAGTTACTGGATACAGGCACTTAATGACAATTAGGATAGTCACTAATCTGATTATATCTCTGTACATCTAGAAAATGTAACTAACATGACTGCAAGATTGGCTATTATAGAAGACATCTATTAACCTGTATTTCTTAATTATACATTGCATTTTTAAATGAGCTGCACAAACATAATACCTAATCAAGAGCAAAAGTATACATGTAACAAAATTGACCTTAAATTTGTATCAATAAACCAAGATACATATCAATCAAAGTGTTTATTTTTATAGCATATCCCCCTTTAAATGTAAACAATAATTTAGAGAATTTGGGCATTTTTCTTTATTCTACTTCCTGCTGAATGGGAGCACTGTTAATCAGGACTTGCATGGGTTATCCTGTATGGTAGGTCCATCTCAGTCAGTAATCCTGAAGCTGTCATGGATGTTGGATTATCTGTGCCATCGCTTCGGGGGTCTTGTTTAATAAAACCATATTAACTGGTAAGGAATCCATAGCTTTTGTTCCTCTGTGGAAACAAAAGCAAAACCTCTTTTCCAAAGTAACATAGACCACAATTAGACCACAATTTTAAAGTCAAAATACCTTTTAACTATATATGTTAGTTTAACTTAGCAGTCTTTACAGTGAAATGTCTCTGTGTACTTAGCTCATTCATATTCAAAATTTCAAAAAAAACACAATTATATACATAATCCAGACTCTGTGTATTTTACATCTTTACATGGCTTATTTTTCTTTACTCTTTAATCTGTAACTGTTTGTACTCTGTCTCTTTAATGTCTTTCTTTTATTCTTTAAAACTATTTATTTCTTTTTATAACTTTTGATACTGTTTTTCTTCTGTATGTCAAGCCTACATACATTTTTAAACACACTGTGACCTCTTCAGAGGTTTATTTCTGTCTGAATCTGTCTTTATTGTATGTCTGTAATCATTTTTTTTTGACTGGTAGTGCTTTTAAAATGATAGGCAGCTTGATCACAGCAGCCCTGGATGTTGGCTTTACCTCTCTCAGCCTTTCAGTATGGTGGAGGTACCTTTATTGCCAGCTCTGAGATCACAGTGTGGAAGCCATCCTCACCACCTCAACTCTGGGAAGCAGTTTGACTATCCTGCCACCAAATAATTTGCAACATTCTGCCCACAAGCTCCAAACAAGAGCTTGGGCTCCTGAAAAAGGCAGAGCTGTTTGTTCAACTACCATGAACAATGAAGCATTCTTAAAGGAGCTGCTCAGTTTTTGCTGCTACTGCTGAGTCAGGAAGTCTTCTCTTAAAGGAATCGTGCCTCTGCTTGCTTCTAGCAAACAGATTTCACATAAGAAAATGCTGCTACCATGAATCCATGCTTAACTCTGTTTCTTGTGTTTAGAATTCCTTCCCAAGCTCTCTTAGGGTTTATGTTGGTGTAGACAGCCCATGTTGGCATGCCGTTTTGTAGGCAGAGACTGCTCCTTTGTTCATGGCCACTCACACATAAATAATCACACAGAAACTATATTATAAAAACACTGCTTGGTCTATTAGCTCAGACTTATTATTAACCAACTCTTACATATTATATTAACCCATTCCTATTATTTTTTATTTTACTTGAGGCTCTGGTTTCCTGGTGATGTTCCAGGGTGTCTTTCTTTCTCAGCAGCTACAAGGCATGTTCCTTACTCTGCCTTCTTTTCTGCTCTATCTCTGCTTGGAAATTCTGCCTTGCACTATCTTTCCTGTCATGGCCTCAAGCAACTTCTTTGTTAAATAACCAATAAAAGCAGTATATGGGCTTGAGAGATGGGTCAACTCTTAAAGGCTAGGCTCACAAATAAAATATAAAAGTAGCACATATACAAAAGGATTTCCCACACCAGATATCACAAAATTGAGGCTTTAAATATGGAAAGCTATAAAATAACAGAAAATTAAAGGTATTGGAAAATTAATGACAGAGAAGAGGATCAGTATAAAATTTTCATAATAATAATCAAGGAAGGCACAGCTCTTTATATTTGTATTACCAATTTTTCATTATTTTGTTTGTCTTTGTGTTCATATTTTGATTATACAGGTGTTTTTCAGTATTGTGCAGTTTTCATTAGGTAGATTTTCATTATTTTGTAGTTTTAATTGTATAGATTTCTTTCAATATTATGTAAACAATAAAATTATTACTTTTGAATTAATGATAGTTTCCATAAAAAGAACTCTTATGAAATGTAAAAATACTATATAAATGTTATTATATTGTACAGTAGGCTGAATAAAATCTAAATTTTCATGTCTGAATATTATTATGAGTGCAAGATAGAGATGGTTGTTAAACAATAACATCAATCATTATAATTGGCTTAAAGATATTTATGGATAAGGTGATTTGTTCAAATAAAACAAAAGGAAATTTCAATGCATTCTACATTGTTGGGGTGTTATTTTTTTAATTGCAAAATTTTATGTTAAATTAAAAAAACAGCATTAAAAAAACACAAGTAGAAGTCTTCACTTCCACGATCTAGTGATACTTGGAAGGAACAGAGAAACGTGTGAAAAATGAGAAAATGTGCTAGGCATGCAGGTGGCAGAAACATTTTTGAGAATTTCTTGCAGAGAGTCAGGGGAAAGAAAGCTGTGAAACAGGAAGATTGCATTTCTTTCAAATATGCATATTCTGCAGCCCTTAAGCCATTACCTGCAGCTGAGGAGTTCCAATAAAAGTGATTTAAAAACTCATTCTGGCGGCTTCCAGATGCCAGTCCCCTGGGGTTGCCACCACGCATTATTTAATATGCGCTTGATGGTTTCAATCTTCTTCCTCATGTCTGATTCAGTTCTTCTATAGGTAGACCCTTTTGTTTGTAACTGACAGGATGTTGCTAATGATTGGATATTTAAAAAAAAAAATCCTACTGGTTTTTGGCATCTAGTTCTTTTACATTATCCATGATTTATTTTTATTCTCCTTTACATGTGTATATTTATATTTCTTAATTTGGGTATAAATATGTTGAATATTTTTTTAAATGCCACATGACAGAATATTTTTCAAAAGAACAAAGAAGAAGAGAGAAAAGAAGAGAAGACCATGACTCATTTAGTTTACAAAACGAGAATGGTAATCTATGTATATTCCCAACTAAAATTTCTGATGCTAATAGTATTAGTTCTAAAATTAGGTAGATTATATAGTCCTTTAAAATTATTAGACTAGTAATATGCATATGACTACAAATATATGGAAGATGTTTCTGATCTTCTTTATGAATCCATTATTTCTAAGGATTAATACGAAATGATGAGAATATAGATGCTTCCTGAAATAATACAAATACATACATGAAAAGAGGTAAAATGGAGTTATCCTATAGGAGAATGATGTTCTTCATACTAGACACTAGTAGTTGGCAAATTATAAGCCAAAATTCCAGGAACAGGTTACCTCTTTTGGAGTTGTTGGCAGATGGACAAGTTTCCACTGAGCCCTGAGCATTACAGGTTATCACAAGTACTCCTGGGTACTTTCTATAACTTGACAGTAAGAACATGTTCCTGAAGATAACACATTCTTTAGTCATAGGACACAGATATTAAGCTGGTACTCATTTTGAGCCTTCATTAGCTGTGAACCCTGTTAACAATGTAATGATAGACCTGATAAGACATACACACTATGCAATAGTGGTCCCAAAAGCTTGGCAGTAGTAATAAACCTCTTTTAAAAATTGTATTTAAGCCCCACTTCCTGAGATAAAACCCATTATTGGCACCATTATTGGGGGTCCAAAACCTTATAAATACACATATCATAGAACTTAGGAGGGAACCTACTACTTTTATAAGCTGCTAAATGGAAAGACTGTTAAACCAATTTCTAATGAGATACTTATATCCGTAGATTAAGGCATACATCAATCCTCATCAGCAACACTGCTGCAGAAGATGTGGACAAATGCAAAAAGCCACAATTTACCAAGGTGCAGAGAATAAGTAAATATAGAAATTCAGTCCAAAGGGAAAATATATATTGCACTATATCTGCCAAAGGCTCAAGGATCATTTTAGAGCCCCAAATCATGGATGCCTACAAGTAAAAGAGTCTCTTCTGGACACAGCATGGTAGTTGCAGATATAATTTTAAATGGTTTATGACAGCATACAGAAGACCTATACAAACCAATGACTGACAAATTCTCTAGCTGGGCAGGGGATTTTAGCACCAAGTTGCACCAACCCGTGTGGAGATGCTATTGGCAATTGTTAGTTGTTGGGAAAAAAATAGGGTCAGTTTTCTCTAAGAGAGTAGCCTCTAAATTAGTTAACTGCCCTCCACTAGAAGGATATTTAACCAAGCATTTTGAACAGGACAAATTTGTCTTTGTGGGAAAAATGATAAGAAATTGGGTGGGAAGTGAAGGGAGATTAGATGTGGGAAGAGTTACAAGAGGTAGCATGAATACAATCAAACTTTATTGTATGAAATTCTCAAAGAACTAATAAAACAGAAAAAATGTGCCATTATCATGTCATTCTTCTCATGTTGATTATTGGGAGGTGAGAGATCAGTTGTACCCTGTGTTCTCATATGGCCTGATGGGTCAAAGATACTTATTTCATATGTTAGATGCATAAATAAACAGTTCTGGTGAAATTTTCCTTCTTGCATGATTTATACTTATCACAAGGAGTTTCACACCTGAAATATAATC
The DNA here is from genome assembly GCF_014885135.2 of Alexandromys fortis. Classification (NCBI taxonomy): domain Eukaryota; kingdom Metazoa; phylum Chordata; class Mammalia; order Rodentia; family Cricetidae; genus Alexandromys; species Alexandromys fortis. Next base: position 1,389,720 of record NW_026068152.1, read on the forward strand.
ATGATGACTATGCCACTTCACAGTTCCCATTAAAGTGGTCACCTTTTCAAATTTTGGCAGATGTCAATGAACATGCATACACAAGGATCCCTCTTCTTTTTCAGCCTAAGTGTTCACATTTCAGTGTCTTCAATGATTTACAACTGCCTGTCAACTACATTTTTCTAAGCTACATTTTTAAAAATCTTAATTTTTGTGTGCATTTCTGTTGGGCATTGCACAAATGCATATAATAAGGAAAACCAGGTGCACAGCTTTCTTCCAATGTGCTTTTGCTTTACCAAATGCCCTTTAAAAAATTTCTATGCATCTGTGATGAGAGGCATATCTATAAAGCTCCACGATTTTAGGAACGAAAAATAACCCTTACTTTTTTGGTTGAGTAGTACCTAAAAGCTCCGTTTTTAAAAATCATCCTTTACCTATGATTATGTTCTGTTTAGCATTATCATATATCTTCACAAATGCATCACATATGCCATTTAGTTGGTGTTCTCTTTTAGGTTTCTTTTACCCCTATTTGGATCTGAAGTGACACCCTTGCTTTTATATGCAGTGCCTTAAAAAATCAATGAATCTACTCTCTATGTCTTATGGGGAAAGTCAACTTTTATATTGTATGAGCTAAGAATAAATAAAACTAAATTAAGTGTCACACAATCCCCATGATACTCTTCAGTAATATATAATTTAGCTTTAAAAAAGTAAGGTAATCATCCACGTCCTTAAAATGCTGTTTTTCTTATCAAACTGAAAAATTTGTCCTATATATACCATCATTACCTTCTCTTTTCTTCTTTAAGAGTCTTTGGTAAGGAAATGCTTGTGAGGAGGGATAATAAAAAACAAATTCTAAAATATGGTTTTCTAGCTAAGAAACTGTAGGGCTCTAGCTTCCTAAAGTTATCTTTGAGTCTAATTATACAGCTTTTAGTGAATACTGAATGTTTTATTTCTATTAAATTTAGAAATAAGAGCTAAATAACCCTGAGAAACTGTGTTTTTATTTGTTTTATATACGTGTTTATTAATCCTTTTTATAAACAAACTGAATATAGACAAATTGAAGAGGTGTAAGCAAATTAGATTTATGTTCACATTGATTTTGAGGTTTGTAAACAATTCTGGATGGAAAAGCCTGGTTGGTTTTCATTGGCTCTTGGCATAGTGAGAGCCAAGGGGAGTACGGTAAACCCAATTCCAAGTCCCCGAGTGTCTCTTTTCCTCTCAGTAGTCCTCTTTGCCAGTTTGGCAGTTTATCTGTGCTAATCAAATCCATCAGGGATTGACAGGTAGTGAGTGGGCAGTAGAATTTCTATTTATTTAGCATAATTGTAGTATTTAGTGCAATTCTCAGAACAGTGTATGGTATTATTTTAATAAGTGAATTAGCAAAAGTGAGCACTTCACAATTCTCACTGTTCATTATTTAATGTACTATTTAACTTGGTTGGCAATCTTGGTCACAGGACATGTACTATTTACAGTCTAAGCACATTATTAACACACAACAAATCTAATTTCAAAAATTCCTTACATTTTTAATAGATTATTGAATATATTAGTGAAGTGTATATTGCACCCATTAAATGACAGCTTTAGGCCCTTCATACACACACTTAAACCACTATTAAGTGTAGAACTAATATTTTACATGCTACATTTCCTGCTTTTGCTTCTTAGAAGGCGATAGATAAGTTGCTGTGATTAGATAAGTTCATCTCTGTAAATATTTTTTTCTTTTGGTGAATATGTACAATAGAAATATATAGGTGTCCAAGTAACATAATAGTACTTTCATGATTACTTGACATTGCATGGACAATGATAAATATGAAAAGCTAGTTTTGTGATAGAGTTGTCAATAACAGACTTGAAAATATTTTCAGAAATGTGATCAATAATAGCAGCTATTTATAATAAAAGCTTCTGAAATTGTGCATTGTTATAAATGTTCAATTAGTAGAAGAACAAAAGAAGCATAAAATACTGAATATTAAATGCCTTTTGTCTTTTATTGTCAGTATGTGTATGTATAAAAACAGATAAATATATATTCTACTGCACATTTTTTATTATAAATCATTCCAGAAAACCACTAACAGAAGCATTATGGAGAAAGTGGAATATGTTCTATTTTATAATCCTATCTCTGAATGTATAAAGTAACCAACCTTTACATTTAAAAAACACTGGGAGAAATGATTCAGAACCACCTGAGTGGATATACTAGAAAATTGCTATATTTTGGCTTTCATCATCCAAGGAATAATTGAATTGTGTACTACCTGAACATATCATCCCTCAATTCAAAGCTGTAGATTTCTTTCCTTTCTTCCTGACCACTAAATAATGGGTATCTAAATTAAGCTATTCCACCATTGGACCTTAAGTTAATGACACAGGAAGAAACACTTATTTTCTGAGGTTGATGTTTGAAAATATTGGTAATTCCATCATGAACATATTTTTTCTAAATAATAGATTATTATCTAGCCAACGTTCACTTACATCCAGAGTCTGTATGCCTAGACATTTTATTAGGGCCTAGTATAATATTTTAATGAATTTGTATTAAATTTCCAGAATTGATACAATTTACTACTATTACTATAATGTAAATTTAGTGATATAATGTTGTTCAATATACTTGGAGTACTATTGCTTAACAAGTTGCCTATAATGTCTTCTGAAGATCAGAAGAACCTATCATTCATTTGACATAATATACCCACAGTGTAAATAAAACAGTATTATTATTTCTATTTTGGGAAAAAGATTATGTTTTTTCCACAGATGAGAACACAACCTAAAAATATTGCTGGTAATAATACTTATAGCTTGATGCAAATATCATGAGGTTCAGAATTATGTTGATTTGGGATTTAACTTTTGTAAGGTTGTGTAATTCTTGAGTCCTTTGCTTATACTTAAATACATATAAATCAAAATTCAGACATATACATGGTATGAGAAGTCCTTCTGTATATGTGTTGCTTTTATTGGTTAATGAATAAAGAATCTGCCTTGGCCTATGATAGGGTAGAGTTGAGATAGGCAGAGATAGACAGACTCTGGGAACTTTACCCAGTAAGCCACAGTAAAATGGTGATACACAGATTGCTAGAAATGGGTTAAATTAAGATATAAGTGTTAGACAGTGAGAAGATAGAGCTAGTTTTCTCAGCCCTGAAATAACCTCACAAAAACTGTATTAATTAAATCACTGCTTGACCTATTAGCTCTTTTTATTTGCTATCTCTTATATCTTGATTTAATCCATTTATATTAATCTGTGTATTGTCATGTGACTGTGGCTTACTGGCAAGCTTCTGACTAGTGTTCTGTCTCTGGCAGGGCTACATGGCTTTTCTCTGACTCTGCCTTCTTTCTCACAGCATTCAATTTAGTTTTCCCAATCTAGCTAAATTCTACCCTATCAGGCCAAGCCCATTTCTTAATTAATCAATGATATTTGCAGCATACAGAGGGGAATCACACATGAAAAGGTTCTACACACTTGGGATGTGTGTTGTTCATTGTTTCATCAAGATGGATCTGAACTGGCTTGATATCATAATGACAGATGTTATGTAAGCTACATGGTGAGAAAAATCATTTGCAGTTCTGTCTGTGGGCTCCACAAGTTAAAATAATGGCCTTTCTAGTAAGATGCTTACCAGTAAAATAGATAATGAGTATTTTAGAAATAACTGTGTTCTGATTATACATTCAAAAGACAGTCAATAATTTGTACTGTATACCCAATCTAAAGCTCATTTATGCTTGGGAGTTTATAAGCCCTGGCAGGAAACATACTCTTTTCTTTTGCTAACTGCACAGGGTAAATACTTATGTTTACACTTATGGATTAGTGACGCCTTCAACCTTTATCACAGAAACATTGCTCTGCAATGGGAGGTGGTTAACCCAGAGAATCATAATGTACAAAGTGCTGAGAATAAGTGAGTGCTTTACTTAGTCATGTAGAGGGCATATGTACTTCCTCTACCCACAAAAGCTCAGGAAACACAGTGAAAGAGGAGGTAGAAAGAATGTAAGGGACAGAGGATGGAGAGGAGTGTGGTGAAACACAGTCTCCTGAACATGATATGGCTGTTAGTCATGATCACACAGTGGCTGTGATTAGCTGTGGAAGATCTGCTTAAGATTCAAGTTGTCACTTTTTCTTTGTTTACTGATAAAGGCTCTTGAGGCCCTACCACTTACTAAAGGACTAGGAATAGATTGTGGGTTCTTCGGGAGAGGATATCATTTTCTTCAGTGTTGTATATACTGATAAATTCCATATCTTTCAGTAAATAGCCTTTTCATTATGCTCACAAAAGCAATCATTATTAAACTCATTTTGTCAAAAGTAAAACAATGTAGGTTTTTAAAGTTACCCTTTCTCTGTCTCTGTCTCTGTCTCTCTCTCATTCTTTCTTCTTCTTTATTCATTTTAGAAGACCTCATATATCTCAGAGTTGCCTGGAACTCAATATGTAGCTTAGGGTTACCTTCAATGTTTGATACCCCTTCATCTAAACCGTAGGGTAGAATTACACATAGTTGGTTTAAAAAAGATGGAGCTCTTGATTTCACACATGCTAGGCAAGCACTCTATCAACGGATCCACATCCAAGGCTTGGCTTAATTTTGACTCTGCTTCTTACTACTTGTGTCTGAGGTTAAGTCACTTAAGTATTATTATGTCTTATGAGAAGAATTTCATTAAAAGAATATGATACATATGATGAGTAGAAAATGTGATATAATAGTCATAAATTAATTAATAATATGTATGTTTTAAAATCTACAGAATTCTTAGAAAAAGGCAGAATTATAAACTGCAGAATTCCTTTTGTGGTAGAAGTATAGATGATCTTCAAAATGAAACTCTGAAAGAAGTACTATTTTCATCCCCATACTAAAGGTAATCAAAACAAGGAAACTGAAGCACAGATAAGTTAAAATTTTGCTCAAGGATATGCAGTAATTCCATTCTTACAGTAGCAAAGAAATAGAAACAACTAAAGTATTGATAAGCCATGTAAAATAAAATACACATATTAAAATAATATTTAGTCATATGAACATGAAATCTTGTCATTTATGGCACTGCAGATGAACTTGGAGTTTATTATGCTAAGTGAAATTAGCCAGACTACTCATGACAAGACTTAAGTTGTAGTGTACAGCACATGAGGAAAGTAAACACCTGCACACCATGCAGGTTGAGAGTAGACTGGGTAGTAGATTTAAGTCTCAGGAGGACAGTATAGCAGAGACAGCAGTGGAGAAAAAGGTTGATTTCTAGTAACAGTTACAGGTAAATAGAAATAAGAAGTTCTAATTTGTCATTCCAAAGTAGAATATGTAGCAATAACAGTTATGTGGTATATATTTAAATAAACCAAACAAACGATTTTTTAGGTGTTTCATCATGAAGAATGCTAAGTGTTTAAGGAGACAGATTTGCTTACATTAAGTTAAATGTTATACTATGTATATATGTAGTAAAGTACGCACATTATCTCACTATTATGTATATTTTTCTAATTTTCCTTACCACTTAAATTTAATTAAATTCCTTCACATCTCCATTTTATTAAGATTTTTTTTAGTAATTTTTGAGCATATGAAAGTTTAGGAAACATTGCTCTAATGAAATAGGCATTGAGGTTATAGTACTTAAGCTCACTCTTATCTTTGTTAAAGAACATTTAAAACATCCAGCTATAGTTCCTTTTCAAGAATCTTATGTTTGTGCATCCATCTCTGTATATTAATAAAAAAATGATTGATACATGAGACTAGAAAACCAAAGCATTAAGTATCAGGATAAAATGAATTACATTAAATTTGCTATTGTCTTTTCATGAATAAATATGAATATTCATATATACCTTTTCATCAGGAAAAGCACCCCATGCTTCTGAAATATACTTACCATTCTGAGAATACTCTGATTATTCATTTGATAAATTATTCACAGGCCAAAATGTTATAGAACATTTCTTATACCTTGTATCTAGAACAGGGCATAACATGATCTTTCTGTCACCATTTTAAATATAGTACAGCTTATCCTGGCTCTACTGTGCAAAACAGGCTGGGAGGTGGTGACACATGCCTTTAATTCCAGCACTCAGAAGGCAGAGGCAGGTGGAGCTCTGTAAGATTGAGGCCAGCCTGGTCTACAATAGCTAGTTCTAGGACAGGCCCCAAAGCTACAGAGAAAAACAAAAAAAGCAAAACAGTAAAATAATATTGATGTTTATGCTTCTTAACCATTCATAGTTGAAGGATGGAGGGATTGTCACAGATTACTGCCCTGTTTTAGTTCCTGCCTCGACTTTCTGTCCTGACTTCTGTCAGTAATGGACTACAATGTGGAAGTATAAAACAAATTAATACTCAGCTTTTGGTCATGGTGTGTCATCACAGCAATAGTAACTAGCACAGGGGGCTGCTGAAAAATGACTGAAGAAGTAGATAGTAAATTGTATCCCATCAGAGTAGCATATATATGACAAAACTGTCTAATTAGCCATTGCAAAACCAGCATGAGTACTGTTATGCATGATAAGAGATTCAGCTCTGATGAATACGGCAGGCTAGTAGGAGCTTGATCACCTAAGAGATGAGTTATAATGCAAAGGGTACACGTGAATATTAGCTCTGATTTGGTGAGTAAACTGAACAAAGAGAAGATGACAAAGAAATAGTAACCAAATTTCATTCATAATAGGGTGATGCTTTGTATAAGTGAAGCTCTTTGGGCATCATGCATTCTCCTGCAAGTAACTACTCATGTGTGCTCTGTAAGTAAGTTTAGTAGACTCATTGGTTTATCAAGTTTAACCTTTGGTTGACTCCTTATTTTTGTCTGTCATAAGTGTACTACCTGTAATAAATTCACAGTTGTTTACTTCCTCAAATTTTAATTCAACACAGAGTAACATAATATGAAATGGTATTCCATTGTAAACTTTAAAACCAAGCTGATTGCTCTAAGGCCATTCATGAGTGACCAACTGCTTTCATGAAAGCCTTATCATCTCTGATTTCATTTTAAATCCTGACAAGATAAAGGATCCTAGAGGTTATTTTTCCAGATTAAACTTTAAGCATGTGCCCATAGGCACTGCTGACATACCTGGATAAGTATCCCTGGCAAAGGTAACACTGTGGTTACCAGTGTTCAGCATCTAATTCACTACCATTTCATAAGATGATAAAAAATTAAAAGCTGCTCTAAAAGCAAAGGAAATCAGAACTGGCTCTACACCAGGCCCTGTAGTTATGCTCATGAATCAGTGTTGATTCTCCTCTTGGGTGCAAGCCCGTGCCGGAATCCATGCCACCTGTTGTTGCTCCAGTTTTCTATTTAAGCTTCTCTTTTTTTTTTTTTTTTTTGTAAAAAGTGTTTGCAATTCTGATTGACAAGCTTTTTAGGTTTTCAATTTTTTTTAGAGAGCTGTTGGGTAGTTATTAAATGCAAAGATCTTCGTTTCCCGTAGTCATGAACCAAGATCTCCCTAGGCCATACAATGTTATAAGGGGCTGGCTGTATCTCTATATTTAACAGTGCAGACTGAAACTTAGATTAGGGCAAGAATGATTGGCAAGTGACACCTTGTTTTAAATACTTTAATCTCTTTTTCAGACCTTTTAAGAAAACACCTTCAAATATTTTTGACTAGTGCATAACTTGAAAAGTAAAAGCAGTTCCTGATTTCATTTTTAAATTTACTTCACAGTCTTATATTTTCATCATCTGCTACATGCCGCTCTTAGTGTCTTTTGCTTTTAAAGCAATTATTTTGCTTTAAAAGATATGTCTTGTAAAAAAGAGAGCAAAATTACATGGTGTATGTATTTTATATACATGAAGCAGTTCCTTTGGTTTCAATATTAGTTGGTCATCTTACAAAAATGTGCAATTAAAAATAGCATTTGCTAAGATATAAGAGTTTGTAGAGGTGTTTTTTTTTGTGGTGGAAATAGTTAAGTCTCTAGAGAATCACAAGATAAAAATTTACTGTCAGGAAAAAGAATGCACATTAAATTTAGTACATTTCTTGAGATGTTTTCTGCTTTTCTTTTTTTCACTTTCACATGCTCTTTAGGATGAGCACATGACAGCTATAAATCATTAAGCTATATGTTCTGAGATGGGTATTAATTTAGTATCCATGAAACATTTCAGTGATTTCTTTTCCCCACGTAGGAATAGGAAACATTATTCCCATTATAAGGAACAATGACCCTCTTTCAACATACTTTCAGATACTAGTTGCAATCTTTATATGATTTCTGTTTCATGATGGTGTGTATGCAGGTGAAAGACTAGAAGTCACTGTACATCCCTCATAATGATTTGGAAAGTTGACAAAGGATTTATTAATTGTGGGTACCAATATATCAAACCATAATAAATTATTGCTTTTTATTATCTTTATTATTGATATTTAAATATTTCTTGATCTACAAAAACATCTAGCTGGTACCTGTCAAATGTTATCAGGCTAACTTCAATCTAATGTTTTCAGATAACTTCCTTTTCTGGCTTAGCTTTAGTAAAATGGGACAGAAAAGGCCAATACTTATATATAATTTTCTAGATTTTTATACCACTCAGATATCAACATACCAGTGCCCCTTAAATACAATGGTTTATCAATACATAAGCATTTTCTCTCTCCCTCTCCTTCTCTCTATGACTCCATATAACATATATGATATTCTCCACTGAATACTTACACTTAAAGTGACCTCAGTGTTGAAATAACATTTCTTTCATCCTTCAGCAGCAGAAAATACTGGAATCTTTCTAAGACCTTGCCTGTCTTAAACATATCCTAACCAATATGTCAGAAAAATGAAAAAGAGAATGCTGAGTTACTACCACAGTATGAACACTCTAATAGGACCAAGTAATATAACTTTATAAATTAAAAGTTGCTGCGGATGGGACAATAACAGCTCAACAGTGATAACTTACATTATTAAGGACAAAACCTTTCACCTAAGAGATTTGGTTAGACTTTTTGTGACAGAGTAGGAAACATATCACCAATAATAGTTCTAAAGTCTACTATCAACAAACTCAAAATGAAGACATAACGAGGACAGAAAAAAAAAACAATAGTAATAACCCACATTGGTGATCTCTTTCTTTCTTTTCTTTTATTTTAATAAGTTAACTTTCCAACATTATATTTGAATATAATAAAAACCATCTATTAATAGTCACTTTCAGCCGAATCATTTTGGGAGTTTGGTTTATGTCACCTCTCATACAACCATAAAGAAAAAATCAACTGAAAACCAGAAAGAACATTTTGAGGAGTCCTGCAACCAAATTTTATCAGAATTTTGGGACCTCTCTTTGTCCATCTGGGAAATGAAAATAATGGATTGTGGCATTTTTCTATTCATTCTATCTCCTGCAATCTGTGATCCAACAAACTTGACAATATTACCTGAAGTTTTGCACCATTTTCTCTTGACAATATATATGAAAACAAACACATGCTTTCATTTTTACCAAAATTTTTATAACATTTAATGGCAAATATACCAGGGAAAAGTTTTGCACTGCAGTCTGACATTTATAAATTTTCATTGATCAAAAAAATATGTTCTGCATTTCTTTTCAATGAAATGGTAGTTTCTGGAGCCTCCCTCCATCTCTTTCTCACTCTCTCTTTTTACCTTCATCTTACCAAAATGACCACTGAGCAATGGAACTTATCACATTTGGAATAACGAAGCAGATAATGAGTAGGAAGCTATAAAAACAATTGACTACAGTTGCTAACCTCTGTTCTCACACTTCCTAGAACTTGGGGTAGCGATCACAAAGAAGGGATATTTGATGTAGTATTCATGACAGTTTTAAAGTAATTTTTTCTTTGAGGTTGACAGAAATGAACTGGAGAGTGAACTCACAACTATGGTCTGAAAAACATTTGTCTCTATGTACAGTTACATGCTGGGTGAATGTGATTTTTTTCGATATAAGTGGCAGAAAAATGTGGTCTATGTATGTTCTCTTCAGACTTTTAATCCTAGTCTGGAATTGTATAGTCTATTGTATTTTACAAGCTGTAAAGATGTGTCTTCTTTCTTTACAGTTTCATTTTACACCACTCTTCTTTCTTTGCCCTCAAAAGTTTCATTTCCTGCAGTCTACAAGGCTGCTAGCCTGTACTGTTTTTTGACATTTTCCTACTTCATCATGATGAACATTGCCTGTAAACCATTAAAAGCCCCTATAATACCCTTTCCATAACCATTACATAAAGCTAATTCTTCTTTTTTATTTCTTCTTAAGTTGGTAACTTTTCTCCAACCTTTCTACCACTGTGAGGTGGAACTTTACATTGTCACATCCCCTAATACATTGATACCATAGGAGTCTTCCTCTTCTTTATTATTTTAAGTCACACGAACATCAAATGTCATGATTTTCAATACTAGTCACATATCTATGATTCTTTAGCTCTTATCATCTACCCTGTCCTCATCCAGACTCATTATCTAACTACCTATTTGACATGTCCTATGGACAAGTTAACACATAGTGAGAAATTAGCATGCTGTCAAGCTAGCTTTTCTTTCTTTCCAACAGCAATTAGTGGCATGGGCATTACTTCCAGTTTCCTGGAATAAAAACCCTGGGGCTGCCATTGGCTTATCACTTTCTCTTAGCTTACATTCTATCAGTAAAACCTACTGGCTCTAATTGCAAATATTTGTAAACATTGATTTCTTTTTACTAGTTCCACTGTTACTGTATGGCTTACATCACTCTTTCCTCCTAGCGGGATCTCTGTAAAGAGTCCCAATTTGTTTCCCTGACTTAACCTTTTTCTTACCTCAAAAAAATCCTTAGCAACCACGGTAATAAGATTAAAATGTAAAACTCATTGTGCCAGTAGTCTATTCTTTCAATTAGTATTGAAAGTGAAAAGCCATGACTTCACAACAGCCTCTAAGGCGTTGTTGTCACCTCCATTTATTTAATGTTTTAAGTGACCCTTCTTTCACTGGCATTCTAGAAATATTGACCTAAAAACTAACTTGTTCTTTAGGGATGCCAGCCACTTTCATCTTTCAGACTTTATATTTGCTATTCTATTCACCTTAAATTTGCCCTCTTTTAACAGATTCATGTTTCATATATTAACTTGTTTTAGGTTTCTGCACCAAACATTCTACATAAGAATGGAAAATTCTTCACTTAAAAATCACAGTTATATTTCTATATGCAAAACATCTGTCTCAAATAGTTGCTGAAGAAATGAACAAACAACTTTAACACTTTCAAGAATGTATTTAAGAACAAATGGATAATATTGGTTGAACCGAGTTAGGCAAGTGTATACTCTCTCACACTGAAATAGAAGACAAGTCTCTTAAAAAACTATGTACAAATTAAAATATATTTATATTTTAAATACAAAGACTTAATTTTTAGAAAAAAATGACATCTATGGATATTAGATTAAAGAGAATTATTTTGTGTTTAACTTCAGGAACAAAGGGAGATGAATAGATTTTTAATCTATTTTTTTTAAATATAATTTTTTATTGAAAAAAAATTCCGCCTCCTCCCCGCCTCCCATTTCCCTCCCCCCCCCCCCTTTTCCCCCCCCCCCCCCCCCCCCCCNTCCCTCTCCAGTCTGAAGGGCAGTCAGGTTTCCCTGCCCTGTGGAAAGTCCAAAGTCCTCCCCGCTCCATCCTGGTCTAGGAAGGTGAACATCCAAACTGGCTAGGCTCCCACAAAGCCAGAACATGAAGTTTGTTTAGATGTTTTATATGTTCACTATGGATAACATTTTGCATAACATGAATTTACTCTTGCAGCTCAACAAATAGTGTTTGGGATACAAGTCATTCACAAATTGTGGTGTTATTCTCCTTAAGGAAAAAATAATTTTGGATAGTAATATCTAATCATTTAGGGCAATGGGCTTGCATGATTCCAGAAAACACAATACACATCTTTTATATTGATATCTTTATATATGTATATCTTGTGTTTATAAATTGTGATGGGTAAAACACAATGTCTTTAAATAAAATTTCAGCTTTCATTCTAATGAAGCATTTAAAAGTAGAAGACAAAATAAAAGAATGGAATTTAGCCCAAGGGGGAAAAAAGAAAATATTCTAAAACATATTTAAGAAAATCCAGTGAGAGTTGAAAATAATCTATAAAAATATAATTATGAATATAAAGAATAGGCAACTATTTTTAACACTTTTGTAAACTGACAGGCATTAAGTTTAGAGAAAGATTTACTTCATCTACCTTTCTTTGGGACTTGCCTGATTCTTTCTCTAGCTCCTCTTGCTTTTAGACACCCTGTATCCACTACATGCTCTGTAGGATGTATGTGATCTTCCTCCCTTCCACCCCATTGTCCACACCACATCAGACCTCCTGACCTTGCCTAGCTCCTACATCCTATGCCCAGGTTCATTGTCGTGAGTTTTCTGAACCCTAGCCTGTCAATAACTTCCCTAATTCACAGATATGTCCCAGGTCACTGATACTATATGCATGCCCAGTCTGATCAGTCCTAACTACATTGTTTCCAACTTCCAGGTTTGTCTCAGGGAATATACTCTCTGTATCAATCCAATCTGGTGTGTCCCCAGACGCAAGTCTGCATCATATCCAAGCTTCAGGCATAGCTAGGAGTGCACATCTGTTCATAGATACAGGCTGCTGAATTCCTGGAACCTCTCCTGCGTGTACTATCTCCAACCTTCATGCCTTTCTTTGTATAGACTTTTAATTGACCTAGCCCAAAGCCATCTAGAATCTTACATCAGACACAATATGGTAAAATAAGTTGACATGCCTAGGTCTTATTAAAACACAAATAATATGAAAGACAAAGACAGTTTATCTCTCCTTAAATCCATCAACCTTATAAAAATATTCTTCCATAAGTAATGCCTAAATGAACTCACAAACACAGAACTTAAAAGAACAATTATAACCACTATCAAAGAATGCAAGAAGTTTAAAGAAAACAAGAACAAATGTGAACCCAACACAGGCTTTTGCCATGAATATAGGTTGCTCTCAACAAACTAACATCAAGGCCCCTTCGGTGAAGACAGCACCTACACAACTCACTGTACATGGAAATGTCGAGCTGATACATACATGGGGACTCCACATCTATGTTCTAACATCTTTGGTTCAGGAAGGTACTCTTCATGCTTCCAATGGAGAAGCACAAACCCCAAGTGAGCCAAAAATGCTTTGATTTTCAGTGGTGTCATGCTTGAAATATATGCCAGAGCAATGGCGGCACAAATCTTGTGAGAATAACCAACAAATATCTGATTTGACTTAAGGCCCCCTTCCCTGAGAAGAAACTCAAATCTGATACTGCTCAGATGACCAAGAACTTGAGATCAGGGACAAAGGAGGAAAGCAAATACTACTTTCTTTTTTTTAATGTAACAATGACATAACTTCTAATGGCACACTTTTATACTTGTAAGTCAGGACCTTTCTCAGCTATCATCAGAGAAGTTTCCTCCTGCAGCAGACAGGAACAAATAAAGACCAACAGCCATACATTATGCAGAGAGTAAGAGACCTTGAAACACTCAACTTGAATGGGATGTCTCCACTCCATCAAATCTCTCCCTTGGCACTCAGAGAACATTGTGGAAGTGGAGGCGAAAAGAGTGTAATAGCTAAAGGGGACAGAGAACACAAAGAAAACCAGGACTTCTAGTTCAGCACAATAAAAGCTCTTATGAAATCACATGTATTGATCCAGCCTATACAGAGCCTGCATAGGAATGTGCCAGGTCCACTGCATATATATTTTAGTTTCTAGTTTGGTGTTTCTATGGAATTCCAGAGTGTGTGCATGAATGAGTAGGTCTCTGATTCTCAAACCTTCTCTTAGGTTCTTTACCTTCTGTTTGTTTTGTCCAATTCTGTAGGGATAAGTCCCACCCCTTAGGGGGCGTGTTCGCCTCAGGCTAAAGTTTTCTATAATTTGGCGAGCATGCTCCCAATGCTCGCTTCTGCTTTCCTGGTCTCCGCGGAACGGTGGTTCTGTAAGTCTATTCCTCCATTAAAGCTGTCTATATTTTGACAATCTGTCTGCATTCGCTTACGCCATTACATTTTGGCGTCCAACGTCGGGCTATTTTGCCCCCGACTCAAGCCAATAGCCTGCTAGCTAACACAGCACGCTCCCTGGTGTCATTATCTTAGTTTGTGACTCGGACCCGAGGGCTGAGTCCGAGATACACTCGGCCTTCAAGCCCATAATATCCAGAGAGGAAGGCGATCTCTGTGAGTTCAAGGCCAGCCAGGCTGTGGTGGCCCATGCCTTTAATCCCAGCACTCCGGAGGCAGAGACAAGCGGATCTCTGTGAGTTCGAGGCCAACCTGGTCTACAAGAGCTAGTTCCAAGACAGGCTCCAAAACCACAGAGACCACCACCGGCAGGAACCAGTCGTTGCAGGTAAGAGAAAAAA
>NW_026068152.1:1408420-1416826 GCF_014885135.2 Alexandromys fortis
CCTTCTCGGATCTTTGATGGAGTTGAAGATTATATAATTGTAGTTACTCTCTACATTATTTAGACTCCTTGAGATAGAATGTTTAGCAAAACTTTTGATTCTCAATATTGTTTGTTATATTTATTTGTTATTATTGTATATAGTTGTATTTGGTTTAGTTCTGTCTTATTTAGACAAAAGGGGGAGATGTAGGGATAAGTCCCACCCCTTAGGGGGCGTGTTCGCCTCAGGCTAAAGTTTTCCTATAAATTTGGCGAGCGTGCTCCCAGCGCTCGCTTCTGCTTTCCTGGTCTCTGCGGAACGGTGGTTCTGTAAGTCTATTCCTCCATTAAAGTTCTCTATATTTTGACAATCTGTCTGCATTCGCTTACGCCGTTACACAATTCCGATGGTTTGGTGTTTGTGTTATTTTATATTGTGTTTTTATTTTTTAGATGCCTGTTTCTTTTGTTTTCTTTTTATTTTACAAGACATGGTTTCTTTTTAATTTTGGAATCTAACATGAAACTCTCTCTGTAGATCAGACTGGACTGAAACTCACAGAGATACACTTGTCTCTGCCTCCTGAATGCTGGGATCAAAGGTGTGCACCACCACCATTTGGCACTTGTTTCTTTTCTAATGAGAGACAGAAAAGGAGTGGATCCAGATGAGAGGGGACGTTGGATGTTGAAGTGGTAGTTGTAGAGGGAGAGGAATCTGTAATTAGGATATGCTATGTGAGGGGAAAAACTATTTTCAATAAAAGGGGGGAAATTAATGAAAGAGCCAGAAGGTTTAGAAATATGCAGAAATATGAAGTGCTTTGGATTTGACACTGCCATTGTTTTCATGAACTCACTGAAGCTGTGGCTATCTTCACAAGGCCTGCACAGGACTAGGTCTATCAGAACCTCAACATAGAATGGGGGAGCAATAATTCAAAGAAGGGTTTCAGTAGGAGAGAGGGGAATATGAGGGAAATGGGGGTTAATATGACCAAAACCCATTGTGTGCATTGTGGTGGTGTGCACACTGTGGTTTTCAACTTGATACACCCAGGAAGAGGTAACCTCAACTGAGTCATTGCTTTTATACTGGAATATGTGGATGTTTGCGGGACATTTTCTTCATTGTTTGTTGATGTATGAAGGTCCATCCCAATGTTGACCATGCTACCTAGAGTGCCTTGTCCTGGGCTGTATAAAAAAGCTTGGTGGGCAGTTAAGGAAAGCAAGCCAATATAGAGTGTTCCTTTATGGTCTATGCTTCTGTTCCTGCATTGAGTTCCTGCCTTGATTTCCTTCAATGATGAACTGTATAACCTGTAAGGTAAATAAATCATTTCTTGCCTCCTCCAAAAAACATAACTTGAAATCATCATAATAGTCAAAGAATGGAAAAAGTTTCAGACGCTGGACAAACACAGGAGAAATAGAAAAATAATTTGTTTAAAACTAGTAATGACTGAGTACCTAGCAAAATTCCTAGGCAAGCTAGTGCATATCATTGTTGTGCAATCTAGTACTCCAGAGATTCAGAAAGAATGATGAGGAATTTAAAGTCATCCTTAGCTACTTAGTGGGCTACATGGTACTCTGTTTCAATAAAAACAAAACACAAAAATAACTGTCTTCATTATTTGGCTTACTGTCCTCACTCAGAATGAAGTGGGAAGGAATCACGTTTTTAATTATCGAAAATAGATTCTTCTCTCATACAATACATCCTGACCAAAGTTGCCCCTCCCTTCACTCTTCACAGCCTCCCCCCATCTCTTCTTCTCCCCCCAGATCTACATTTCTTCCATTTCCCTTCAGAAAAAAAAGCAGGCCTCCAATAGACAATCAAACATAACAAAACAAGACACAATAAGAGAAGGCAAAAGGCCTCGTATTGAGGTTGTATAGGCAAACTAATGGGAGGAAAAAAGTCCTAAGAGCTAACAAAAGAGTCAAACATACCAGCTCCCACTGTCAGGAGTCCCACAAAAAAAAAAAAAAAAAAAAAAAAAAAAAAAAAAACAAAACAGACTAAAAATCCATAACATAGAAGGAGAGGACCTGGTGCAGACAGATCATTTGAGCACTGCTTAGTTGATTCAGTGGTTTATCCTCACCTGGTTTTCTCCATCTTTTCTGATTCTTACAATTTTTTTCTCCTACTCTTACTTGGGTTTCCCAGAGTTCCTAAGGGAAGAACCCAATAGAGAGCTTCAGTTTAGACTCTCTCACCACATAATATCTGGCTGTGAAGACCTGTACCTGCTACAATCTGTTGCTTGAAGAAGCCTCTTTGATGATGACTGGATAAGGCACCAATCTATGAATTTAGCAGAATATCATTAGGAATCATTTCTAGTCACTTTGGCAGGGGAAGGTACCCTGTAGGTTATGGAAAGAGAAAGCTAGACTCCAACCCAGGCACAAAACCCCTTAACCTACAATCTTTCCTGCCTGTAAGCTGTGTTGGGGCAATGATGGAAAAGATCATGCGGGAGTAGTGAACCAATATCTGCTTTAACTTGAAGCCCACACCTTGAGAGGAAACACATGTCTTATATTACTTGTGTAGGAGTTCCTTCTGTTTGTGTGTTGCTTTCATTCATTAATGAATAAAGAAACTGCCTTGGCCTAGTTGATGGGGGGAACTTAGGTAGGCGGAGAAAACAGAACTGAATGCTGGGAAGAACTAGGGTAGTGTCAGACAAGCAATGGATTCTCTGCCTGAGACGGACACCAGTTAGAATCTCCAGTAAGCCACTGCCACAGTGGCAATACATAGATTAATGGAGGTGGGTTAAACTAATATGTAAGAGTTAGCCAATAAGAAGTTAGAGCTAATGGCCAAGCAGTGTTTTAATTAATACACTTTCTGTGTGGTTATTTTGGGTGTAAGCTAGCCGGGCAGCTGAGACAAACAAGCGGCCCTTCTCCCTGTAGCATATTACTGCCTAGATGGCTATGAAATGGAGTCTGGATAGTCCAGAGACTGAAATTAGAACCAAACACAACTGGCAAAAAAAAATCAGTGGAGGAAATCATTTTTAAAAAGAAAAGTTTGGAATTGCAAAGATCTGTATCATGTAAGAATCTTGAAATCCTACCATGCTAAATTTGTTTCAGATTTAGAAATGCTGAGGACATTCTCATCCTTTGTTTAGCCCTAGTGACACCTCTTGTTCCTAACATATCAGGGGATAGCAGAGATGATGGGTAGCTTGTTAGCCAGGTGGCATAATGCCTAGTTGAAGGGGCACAAAGCTTCCCAAGGGGTCTTCATTATGTTGTAAAATTTGAAAAGAGCCCTTCAGACTCAGACCTCCGAGGATATTCCATCCTCCAAAAGGAAGATACGAGAAAAGATGAAAAAAATGTGTTTGTTGTTTCATCCTTTTCCCATACTAAAAAGAAGAAACAAGTTCTCTCAGCCAAGGTACACACACATTGGATGAGGATCTTTAGTAAAAATCAAAAGGTAAGTCAGATATAGCTGTTTTTGAATTCCAGTGTTACATCTGCTGTAAAATAAGGCAATTTGTCATTGAATTGAGGTGAAGTGCTTCTGACCTTTGAGCAGACAAGAGATACAAGCATAGTCTACACACACACAAACACATATACACACATTTTTCAAATACTGGAAACTTGTCCAGAATAATGTTTTGGAAAAACAACACTGAGACTCTTTAAGCACAGAACAAAACAAACCTCAATAAAATGATCCAACTAAAATACACAAAGATGAAGCCTTTGCATTGTTCTAATTTTAGTGATGTTAAAAAGATATGAACTATGAACTGCAGGTGGTTGAGGGAGGTTGCTAGGCAACTTTTTTATATAGAAAATTGCAACTTTTGAGTTAATTCTTGTATTTTGCTTAAATCATTATTTTGAGCAAATAGAAAATGGACTTTACTACCATAATATTGACAAGTGGATGAGAGAGTTACAGGTGTACATATTGTTTGGTATACATTTTAAGAATCCACATAGGTACACAACTATGTTGTTACAAATAAAAAAATGACAACATGAAATATAGCAGCTATTTTTCTCTCAAGAATAGGAGCTTGTAAATTTACTTGGTCCAAAGTATCTCCTGCCTCTGCAATACATCAAACGGCACTCCCATCAGTCTGAATCAATTAGAAATTACTCACAAAGTAAAATATAGAGAAAAGCTTTGATTTGTTACCAGAGTTTGTTACCTTTCTCTTCAATCTTGAAAGACTGAAAGCAAAAGTAAGAATTTGACAGTGATAGTGAAATGTAACTTTGATTGAGATTGATAACATATTTGTTACAGTATCTGCTTTTAATAATTTAATTTTTCAAACACTGCAGAGAGAGCTACAAATCTTTGATTATGAAGTTTCTACAATTTATAGAACTCTGGCTTGTGCTGGTTCTTAATGTTTTGAGTATAACTATATCACTCTTTGTAATAAATTCATTGACAGTGTGGCTTAAGTTACTGAACCTTTTGTCTCCATTTTAGTAGCATATACATTTAGGACCATACGCATTATATGCTTGTGAAGCAGATACAAAGAGACAGTTGGTTTTTGAAAACAGCTTATATAATAATGGGGCCTAACACTATATTATCTTGCATTTACAGAGAATTATGGTGGAAAGATTCCTTTAACCAGGTGATATTGTGATCATTTAACAAATACTAAATGGTGATCTAACAAATAAAATGAAAAACATTCTTATAGATAGTGAATAACATCATGCATGCCACTCAGTTTTGACTTGCTTTTGTCTTTTTAACATCAATATGCATATAGCATACTACAGTCATTATTCTTTAGTCATTTCTTGATGATTAAAACACTCCATCCTGAGGGGCAGAAGACAGCTCATAAGACTTGGGAATCTACAACGTTAATGCTTACAATGTTCAAGGAGCTCAGAAAAATCAAAAGTTTAGGGGGATTCAAAGGGTTCTAAGTTTCTCAAGGTACATGCCTCAGATTATATGATCTCTAAACAGGAGACTCTGCTGGAAACTACAGGTTGTGCAGGAAACTGGGGATGTCATGTTCATGAATCTTCATGACAGCTAATGTGAACTTTTCATGTTATGGTAGCTACATTTGCGTCATCCACTCTTTCTCAAGTAACGTCTCACAAATGTTTCCTTAATGAACCCCATTATACTCATTGGTTCAGTGATACACTCAGATGGATTCATTTATTTGGTCTACCAGTGCCCTATGTGAGATGAACAAACATTTGTTCATGTTTCCCTAGGAAAAGTAACTCAACAGTAATCTAAAAGCAAATGGGACTTTTTAAAAGTAATCATATACCGAACAATAAGATATTTTATATTTTGGTTGTGAGCCTAGCCTTTAACAGCTGAGCCATCCCTCCAGACCCAATAAGATATTTTAAATTACCAAACAATTACCATATTTTCAGCCTAGTAGAACCTATTAGAAGTATGTATAATTGATTCTAAAAATCTTAATACCCAGATATTATGTGTTAATAAAATTTATTATCCAAATAGGGAAAATAGATAAACAAATAAGTAAGCATACTTGCCTTATTGGAGTCTTATAGGACCCTCTCTGGAGTCATTATGATTCATGGAAAAAGCCTGAAGAAGGACTTTCATATTTTTTTGATCAAGTACTGTAGGTTGTTCTTGTTGCAGTCTTGTTTTGTGTCTAAGTACTGAATGTGACAAACCAAGAAGAAACTAACTTAGTAATTAGCCATAATTTTCTATATCACTTCTACATTGACTACTATTTAAAATAATCTTGCCTTTTAGCATGAAATCTTGAACTTTGAAGCATTGTCAGTAACAGAGTTATGTTCAATTTGTCTTAGATTGAGCTTGACTTTAAAAAAAAAAACAGATTTTGTATTCATTTATTGTTTGTTGGTTGGTTTTGAAAAGAATAAGGAGTTTTATTCAAAGGTGAAACAAAAGTACAGGACAAACATTCTGCAAAGGCACATCAAGCTGCTGAACTGGAGTGTTTAGAGAAGAGCGTTACTGTTTTGTTTTCGCATTTGTTGTTGTTGTTGTTTTGACAATGATTTTTAAAATTACCTTTATTTTTGAGATTAGAATATAATTACCACATTTTTCCATTTCCATTTCTCCCTCCAAACCCTTCCATATAACCCCTTGTTCTTTCAAATTCAAGTCCTCTTTTAATTGCTATATAAATGAAAATTTGTATTTTATACACATATAAATTTGCTAAATATAAAATGAGGGCCACATGTTGCATTTCAGGGATGATCATTTGATGCTGGATAAGTAATCTATGTGCTCTTTCCTAGGGAAGACCACCTCTTTTGCTCTCAGTTTTGCTCATTTGTGTAGGGATAAGCCCTCCCCTTGGGGGCGGGCTGCCCTCGGGCGTGGTTTGACTGATAAATTAGGCGTGCAGATGCTGCGCGACCATTCCTTCCCTTCCTGTCTCCGCAGGCTACTCCGCTGGAACCTTGGTTTCGTGAGTCTGGTTTTGTTATTAAACTTGTTCAAATACCTAGTATCATTGGTCTTATTAATCCAACCACTGCACATTTGCCTGTAGTTCTTTTTGTAGGTCTCAGGCTTCATGGATTTTTACCTCTTCAACATATATAAGGTATATATGTTGTGTGACTTATTACAGCATTACAGCATAAGGGTGATATATTTTAGGTTATACACCATAGAGAGATATGAGCGGTGTGATTTTGGATAAACTTTGTTCTTCCCATCCCTTGGCATCATAGAAAGGAAGATTGTCACAAAACTGAAGTCAGCCTACGGTACATGGTATACTCCTGGGCTATAGAGTGATTCTGTCTCAAAAAAAAAATTCTCTCATGGTAGTGAAAAGGAAGGTAAACAGATCTGATGTATAGTATTGATTTCAATTCCCAGATTTTAGAATTAACTTATTACATAAAAGACAATGGTTACTACAAATAATATGGACCCATTTAGGAAAGAACATGCCGAAATTATAGCTTATTATTTTATTGTTGCAATAAGTCTGCTTGTTTATTTCCCAGCCACCTGGAAGCTTACACTTTAAATAATCACACAGAAACCATATTATTTAAATCACTGCTTGGCCCATTAGCGCTAGCTTTTTATTTTCTAACTCTTGCATTTTAATTTAACCCATATCCATTAATCTGTGCATCACCATGAGGTTGTGGCCTATCAGCAAAGTTTCTGTCTCTGGTGGCAACATGGCTTTTCTCCTGACTCATCCTTCTTTATCCCAGCATTCAGTTTAGTTTTTCCCACCTACCTCTATTCCCTGCCCAGGCCCAAGCCTGTTTCTTTATAAACCAATGGTATTCTCAGATACAGAGAAATTATACGTAATTTTATGGAGGATATTTTATTTTATATGTACTTTGATTTTAAAAATATATTGAACAATATTTACTATTATGACTTGATAGAAATAATGAGGTACTTGGTTTTGATAATGTTGAGAACTACTCTATTAATATAATTAATTGATTATCATTCATCTGAAGCCTTTTATTAAGTTAAGTGATTCTTCAGTGCTTTGTATTTGACAGAATTAGGTTTAACATTAAAATTAAAAGACTTTGTGGCCTGGAAAAATTGTTAAGTGGTTAGAAGCATTTGTTGTTTTTAGAGAGTACCCAGTTTTTGTTCCCAGTACTCACATGGTATCTCAAGACCATACATAATTCCAGTTCTAGAGGATTCACCATCCTTTTCTGACCTCCATGGTGCACAGACACACATTCAGGCAAATACACATACATGCAAAATTAAAAAAAAATCTAAAACAATTTTAATGAAATAAGTTTTGCATATATAAAGATAATATTTCAAATTCAGCATTTTTATATGGCATATTCTAGAAGCATCTTAAGTGTGAAAGAAGATGTGCAATGTGCTGCTGAAAATGGGATGATATCTGATGAACATAAAGGAATGGAAGAACTTCATCTTTGAGAAATTTTTACAAGAAAATATATCTATTTCTCAGAAAACATATCACAATTATAATTCTGTATTTTAGGACATGGAAGCATAGACAAGGACATGAAAACTTGGGGCTTACTTCTGACCATATTTAGTTTCAAATACTAGGTTACAAATTAGATAGAGACTGCAAAGGTCTGTATTAAATATAAAATTGTATATATCTGAACATTTTTGAAATTTAACAATTAAAGACAAAGTTCTACAAAGATCTAGAAAGAATTAAAATACTTATAAATGTAAATTCTTATGTATATATACGTATATACATATAACAGTTCCTAAAGATTAAAAATCACATGAAATTCAAATATAACTGGACACACAATTGCTATCTGCAATTGATACCCACTTTCAAAGTGATGTGAGATGTCCTTCTGTATATGTGTTGCTTTCTATTGGTTGATGAATATATATATATATAAATCTGAA
>NW_026068152.1:1417099-1421476 GCF_014885135.2 Alexandromys fortis
TTGTAATTTTTTCATAACAATGATGTTTCATAAAACGTAAAGGCTGAAGGTTTTTCTTTTATTTATTTATTTATTTATTAAAGATTTCTGTCTCTTCCCCCCAGCCGCCTCCCCTTTCCCTCCCCCTCCCCCAATCAAGTGCCCCTCCCTTGTCAGCCCAAAGAGCAATCAGGGTTCCAAGGCTGAAGTTTTTCACAAAGGGAAAAGGCATAGGAGTTTGGAGGTTAATATCAAAATTTTGATGAAGAAAGACAGTATTAGGAGTAACAGGGAAGAGAATAAACTATCAAAAGATAACATATGAAAAAAATATTTTCAAATATAAAATGAATTAAAAAGTAGTGATGAGAAGTCAGAATCCAGACATTATTTTAAAAATAAATCTAATTTTCCTATATGGCTAGTTATATATGAAGTACGAGAGCAAGCGATAATTCAAGTTTTTAGCTCAGCAACAAGATAGAAAAGGTTGCCTTTATGAGTGGTAGAATGGTAATTATATCTCAAAAAAGAATGACATTGCATGATAGCATTGAATTTGGAAGCTGAATTGCATAGTAGACACACCAAAATGAAGATGTTTGGTAAGCAGACAGATAAATACTGATTGGGACTGTAACTGGAATGGAATATATTATCAATAAAAGATATAAAAATAAACAATGTATGTTCCAAAAAAAGATTAACCAAAGCATAAAAAGGGGAATAAATAAAGCACAACGATAGAAATTATCCATAAGACAGAAAAGTTGACAACATAAAATTTAGATGATTAATTGCTGGAGCAAATACTCAGAGTATGTGAGAGGAGAATAGATCTAGTTAGTGCTACAGGAGGGACTGACCTTAGATAAAAGTCTAGATAATTCTCCCATAGTAGGATTTGAGACAACAAAATACTAATATTGCAGAAGAAAGATTCTGACCTTTGGAACATCAAATTCTTCACAAAGCTGTGCAGGAAATACTTTGGAGCGTAGGTCTTGCAGTAATTCTCATAACTTTTTATGTAGAAAAACTAGGCCATCTGCTCCACCAACTAGTTGGGTAACATTCAATTTTTAAATTTAACTTTAATAACTATCTCATTCAAATAAAGGGATGAATCTCTAAGTTGCTTTTCTTCTCTGATAGTTTGTAATGATACAATGTCACAATGTCTACTGGTTTATCTTTAACAACTACAGAATATTCTTAATCCTCCCTGAAACACATACACACACACACACACACAGACACACACAGACACACACACAGGTGGGGGGAGGGAGAGAGAGAGGGAGAAAGGAGAGAGAGAGAGAGAGAGAGAGAGAGAGAGAGAGAGAGAGAGAGAGAGAGAAGGAGGAATAGATTCTTATTTCCACTATAGGAATATGGACTATATACATAAGAATAACTTTTAAAAATGTACAAAATTTATTCTGAGATATTTAATTGGCTTAAAATAAACCAGAACGTTAACTGTCTGGAATTTGCAGGCCATCTGGTCTTTTGTCCCTACACACAGTTTAGTCTTAATTCAGACTTTCTTCTTTCTTATACATTTTGGGTCATTTTATTTTATTTTATTTTTGTATAAAATTGATCTAGTTACATTATGCGTAATTGCTGTACTGAAGAATTTGTTTCAAACTCTATTGCTCCTTGCATAAAATAGCTTCGCTTTTGTTAGTTTACTCTAAGATACCTAATTTGACATGCAATCCCTAGTAACAGTGAATACCCTCAACTAAATCCAAATTATTTCCAAGTCACTTTTATAATCCACTCCATAATTTCAAAATATCACTAAGGGTTCTTGAGATTTTTGCTTTTATTTTTCTCTACTTAAAATAAAATTTATTGGCCCAAATTCTCACTGCAAATCTACGGGAAAATTGTTAGGATGTGATTTTGTCTGTTTTCTTACAACCTTTGTTTTGAACTCAGGTTTGATCAGTTAACATCAAGGCTATCCCTTTTATAGAACTGGAGTTGCTTTGCTTCATATATAATATATATAATAAAGGGAAAAAGAAGAAAAATCTTTGCTAACTGCAGTCAGAGCAGAGACAGATGCAGCATACACTTGAAGGGTTGCTCAGATCTATTGCTGGGTCCTTCTCAAAGTAAACACTGTTGACCTTGAGATTCTTCACCATTAGTCTTCTTGCAGAGAATTCATTAAGCGGTGCCATTAAAACCTGACCACTGTGCTTCTCACCCAGGGCATTCCGGTGATGACAGTGTGAATCAGTGCCCTGCTGTTCAAAACAAAGTACAGGTGCAGACTCCCTGAAGTCTCAGAGCATTTTTGAGTTAGGCTCAATCTGTTGGCCTGACAAAATGAAGCGTGAGAATTGCCATTAGTTGAAAAGAAGATTACATCTATTTATTTGCAATAAGAGAAATGATTCAAGTTTACTCGCTGATCTTAGGAAATTGATCCTGGTTTGGGTGATTTCAACAATATGTTAATGTACAAATCCAAAACAAAATATAATGAAGAGTTCATCACAACTTTAGAATTCTGTTATCTTATAAAAAGGCATAATAGTCTGAATAATTTATAAAATAACATTTTAGCCAAAAGTTAATTGTTAGCCAAAACCTAGGCAGCTGATTAATTTATATGTTCAAAATCCTTTTGTGGTGGTGGTTGTAGAGGTTTCAAGGAAGGTTTTTTCTGTGTAGCATTGACTGTCCTGGAACTCGACCTGTAGACCAGGCTTGTCTTGAACTCCCAGAGATTAGCCTAAATCTACCTCAGAAGTGCTGGGATTGAAGGCATGTGCCAACCCTGCCTTGCACAAATATCCTCATAAGGAACTCTGCTTCTGATAAATTAAAATGAAGAATCTTCTACATTGACTTGAGAAAACGTTCACTATAGTTTAGTAGATGAGTAGAGCTATTTATGCAATAGCAAAATAGTACAATCCCACTTCTTTTTTTAAAAAGATTTATTTATTTATTTATTTAGTATCCTGCCTGTAGGCCAGAAGAAGGCACCAGATCTCATTATAGGTGGTTGTCAGCCACCATGTGGTTACTGGGAATTGAACTCAGGACCTCTGGAAGAGCAGTCAGTGCTCTAAACCACTGAGCCATCTCTCCAGCCCTCCCATTTCTTATTAAAGCATAAAGATATGGAGATACATTTATGTGTGGAAAAGAATAGAAAAACAGCTTAAATATAAACAACCACCATCATTTGGAAGCAGAGTTGGAACGGAGGACTAACTAATTTTTCAAGTATATTTTAAGCAATAATTTGCCAACAAAAATGATAATCAGCATTTCATTAGTCTACTTTTGAACTTTTATTTACAGGCAGTATCATTATTGTCAATAGAAATAATAAATCAATCCAAACATAAATACTTAATGAGGATATTTTAATCTTTGTCACAGAGGTTGCAGAATAAAGACAGTGTCCTAGTTTGCTTTCTACTGATGTGATAAACACCATAACCAAAAGGAACTTGTGGAGGAACTTACTGCCTCAATGTTCACAATTTGTTCATTCTGCTTTACTATAACACTCAGGACCAGTGCCCAGTGTACTATTGCCCACAGTGGGATGAACCCTCCTGCATCAATCAATAATTAAGAAGATATCCTAAGGACATATTCATAATCCTATCTCATGAAAGTATTTTCTCAATTGAACTTTCCTATTACTAAATAACCTTAGCTTGTGTCATGCTAATGAAACTACCCAACAAAAAATGTAGAGGATATGAAATAAATAAGTTTATCACTTCCCTACAGAAGTTTATGGTAGGTAAACAATTGTAGTGTGGAGGAAGCATAAATCCAGGCCTTCAAAGTAGGGGACATGAGCTGGTAGCCTAAAAAAGTTTATGGAATAATGCTAAATTAGAAGATAAAAGTATATTTCTTTGGGAAAAATGTATAATATGTTGTATAAACAGTTATTTTATGAGTAAAATGTCAAAGTTGAAGATAGCCCTATTGTATTATAAAACTGGCAATTTTAAGAGGAAAACTAGAATATACATATAATATGAACATATTATTATTATAGATCTACTGTGATATATGTATATATATGTATATATATGTGTGTATATATATACATCTTACCCTGGCTTTCTTAGGTATATCTCAGGAGTCCATCTAGCCAAGCTTATAGAGTATTTGTTTTAAATGTATCCTGAGAGAGGTAACACAGACCCAAAAAGATGAACATGGGATGTACTCACTCATAATTGGTTTCTAGCCACAAATAAAGGTCACGGAGTGTATACCTGGTGAACCTAAAGAAGCTAAACAAGAAGGTGAACCCAAGAAAAAACATATAGTTATTATCCTCTTGGCTAAGGGAAGTAGACAAAATTGCCGGGGAGAAAATTGAGACCTTGGGGGTGGGGT
>NW_026068152.1:1422348-1433166 GCF_014885135.2 Alexandromys fortis
TATTATGGTCTCATAGAGATCTCTCAAGTGGTTTGGGGTTACATTTTCACTACTGATTTTACTCTCTTTTTTTTTTCTTTTTTATTATTACTTAAAATAATACCAATCCAAATTCCCACTCCCTCTCCTCCTCCCAGTAGGGGACTGGGAGGGCCCTCTCCCACCACAGAAATTCCCCCCACCCCTGCAACACTAAGGGAGTGCCATGCACCCTGTCCTGTAGAAAGTCCAGGGCTCTCCCTACTACACCTAGGTTGAACAAGATTTACATCCAAAGAGAATAGGATCCCATGAAGCTGGTATATGTAAGTAGAGACACATCCCAGTTTCACTATCAGTGGCCCCTCAGTCTGCCCCAGCTTTCAACCCCCTCCAAAGGGGCTTGATTGTTCTTATGCTTGTTCACTCCCAGTCCAGTTGGAGTTGGTGAGGTACCATTAGCTCAAGCAAACTGTCACAGGGGATGATCCCCTCATGGTCTTGAATTCCTTGCTCATACTCTCACTCCTTCCACTCTTCAACTGCATCTTGGGAACTCAGTCCAGTGCTCCGATGTGGGTCATTGCCTCTGTTCCCATCTGTTGTTAGACGAAAGTTCTATGGTGATATTTAAGATAATTATCAGTCTGACTACAGGGTAAGGCTAGTTCAGATATCCTCTCCTCTATTGCTTAGGGTCTTAGCTGGGGTCATCCCTGTGAGTTCATGGACATTTTGCTATAGCCAGGTTTTTTGCTAACTCCATAATTGCTCCCTAAATCAAGATATCTCTTTCCTTGCTCTCATATCTGTCCTTCCTCCATCTCGACTGTCCCATTTCCTCAAGTTCTCCTCAACCTCCCTTCTCCCCTTTCTTCTACCCCTTGTCCCCCTGCTTCCAAATTTTTGTCTGATTCTAATTTCCAGGTGGGTCTATGCAAATGGACAGAATTAGAAAACATTATCCTGAGTGAGGTAACCCAGTCCCCGAAACAATGAATATGGTTGTACACATAAGTGCATACTAGTCATAAACAAAGGGAATGAGCATATAGTTCAGGATCCTAGAGAAACTAAGTAATAAGGTGTGCGCAAAAGAAAACATATATAGACCCACCTGATCTTACTCTCTCACATTTGCATATTTTCTCTAGCTGAGTTAGAATCTCTGGAGATAAAACCTAAGATTATGCATTCCCACTGTACAAATAAGCCACTGCTCCAGAGATAGTAACATTCTGTAGGGCCCCCTTTTGAATGCTCAGTTGCTTTAGGTGGTCTTTGAACCAGAGTTAGAAAGGAAATAGCTGAAAAATTAGCGTAACAGTGAACAGTGTTTTAACACAGGCCAATACATATCCTGGAACTTTTGGTACAGCTTCTAATTTTTTGTTACTACTGATTATATATGATTGGGGAAATGAGTGGGAACACATTTCCTCTTGGGTATGAACCTAAATGAAATGCCCATGAGAAATGAACTTTGCAGCTGGAGTTTGAACAACTTGGCAAGTATAAACTCAGAACATAAGATTTATGGAAATTCTCACCTAATGTTATTTAAAACTAAAATTTTGAAGAATTTCTTGAAATCTGGATTTGATCAAATATTACATCTTTAGTGATTTTCTTCCTTTCAATTTTTGCAGTAAGGTATATTAAGAACATATCTATTTATACCTATCTCTAGCATCTCTACCTCTCTATCAATCTATCTCACATCTACATATACACACACTTTCATAGCTCTAATTAAAGACTTTCATATTAAAGCCTCATGATAGTGGAGTTATTTTATAATGCTGTTAGAATGAGAATGTATAATAGTTAAATAGATTCTATGTGTAGGAAGTGATAAGGCTTTTCATTTACTTTGTAGCAATAATGATGTCTCTTTCAATAATATTTCTTGAATAATCTAAGAGATATAAACTTGTTCAAATGAGTGTGATAATATGAGATGTTCAAGTTTAATGTCTTCCATTTTAGTAGAAGGAATTATAAATATTTTCTTGGATTCCTATAAAGGAATATTTGAGTGGTTTCCTTCTTAAGTAAGCAATGTCTAAGTTCTAATATCAATATGCTTACCTCTTCTTGGTGATGAAATTTTTATGTTATCATTGTTAGAAATAGCAGTAGTAATATTAGGAGCAGCACTAGTAGTAGTATTATGACAAGATATTCTCTGTGGTGTTACACTGTTGGGGTATGAAGATTATATGAAGTTCTACTAGCTTCATTATTAATCCTGATGAAGGTATTGTTTCTTTAGTGTTTTATGGTAGGTTAAGAGATGTTCATAATGAACATTTGGTGATATTTTAAGATTTTTTTCAAGTTTATTTGCCTTCTTGGTTAACATAATCTTGTTTATTTCCTTGTAGCTTCACTTGAATTGGAACTATTTGGATAAAGCTATTTTTATCTAGCCTTGCTTCATCTTAGAACAACATATTTACTGCCCCCACAAAAGGAATCTATTGCCCACTAACAGTATCTGCTGGGAGTTGGGATATACATGCTCTCCTATTAGAGGGTATGGATAAAGACCAGGCACTGATATATGTTAAAATAGTTTTACTCCAGTGACAAATCCATTTAATTTAAATTTTTGTTCTGTTTTGGATTTTTTAAGATGCCATGTCAAGCATAATGCAACTCTGTCTCCTCTACTTTTTGTAAGTGAATTTCAGTATTAGCATAGGACATTTTCTCTCCTACTAAATCTGTTCTCCTCCTTTGAATGTTATTTTGTCCTATTTTTAATTCTATAGCTAGGGAAATTGAATATGGCAAAATATCATCTGAGGCAAAATAATGAGACAAGCTTAAAGAAGACAAATTTACAACACAACTAATCTAGTATGAGATGAATAAATTAAGTTTACTCTTTATAATGTTTAGTTTCTTTTAGTTTTAATATTAATACTTAAATGTCAATATTGATTAACTTTTATCATATTCTCTAAACACATTTAATGTATGCTAAATGTATTAAAGTATTATTTCTCATTAAAATGAAATTTTTCCTTTACTCTTATCTTTTGAAGGTATTGCTATATTTTAAAATATTATTGGCATGTGTTGACACCATTTCATAAAAATAGAAATAAATATTTAATTTTATAAGAAAATGTCAAACAGTAAAAGGAATAGAATTAGTAAATACACAAATTCATAATACAGATTATAGAAGGAGCTGTGGGTGGCAGCTCCCTGCCACCTGGCTAGCTTATGCCCCGAAATGACAACACACAAATTGTACTCATTTAAACACTGCCTGGCCCATTAGTTTCAGCATCTTCTTGGCTAACTCTCACATCTTGACTAACCCATTTATAATAATCTGTGTAGCACCACGAGGTGGTGTCTTACCAGGAAGATTCTAGTGTACATCCATCTTGGGCTGGAGCTTCATCATATCTGACCCTGAGAGGAGAGGCATGGTGATTGCCTCACTTCCTCCCAGCATTCTGTTCTGTCTACTCCACCCACCTAAGGGCTGGCCTATCAAATGGGCCAATGCAGTCTCTTTATTAACCAAAGAAATCAACAGATTGACATATGACCTTCCCACATCAACAGATACTATTTAATGTTGTTATACTAATTCTTTTTGAAACTATTTAATGCTTTAAATAGATATTTCTAATGGTAGAGTGGTAGCATAAATATAAGATCATATTTTGCAGTTCTCATATTTGTTTCAAACTTCTAGTTAGGAAAAATACTTAAAAGCATATGAATGTAAACAAATCACTTTAAACTGAGAAAAAATGAAAATTTGAGGTTTAAAATTCATTGGATTTAAAGTGGTTCATTGGGATACAATATCAAATGTCTATTGAATCATCACACCATTAATCCACAGTGCCAAGCTTTGATATTGCTCATTAGTCCTGAAATGAACCTTTTAAACTATAAAGTGTTTTGTTGACATTAACCCATTTTACTACCATGAGACTGTGATTGAGTTACTATTTGTATTCCCATTTTACAGAGAAAGGAAAAGAGAGAGTATGTGTTATACAGAGTGGTTAAATCATTTGGAATATAAGAAAAAGTCATTTATTGTATTGAGACTAATGAAAAAAGTTTGGAAAAAACACTTGATAAGGTAGATTTCTATGAAATGTTCATCTTTCCAAAGGTTATCATTAGTAGCAGGGAATAGGAAAGGAGATTAATCCAAGGTAGAATTAAGCTCATTTATATGTTATTGAATCCCCATTGCAGAATGTTACACATATTCATGCAAAAAATCAATGACAATAATAAAGATGTATATATGTCTTGTGTGTGTGTGCGTGTGTATGCATGCACTTGCATTCAAGTATGCTTTTACATGGCAGTGCATACCTGTGAATTTCAGATTAAAACATTGTAGAGTCAGGTTTTCTCCTTCCATCTTTGCATTGGTTCCAGGGAACAAATCCAGGTCAGATTGGATCTATTAATATTTCATCATGGTTGGAGAAGGAGGGCTATTAAGACCCACCCCTCCCAGAGGTACTATTGAGTGTTCAATTTTATTGACAGAAGGTTTGTCATTTTCTTTCATGGTATAGTCACTGATAAATTGTCCTTTCCCCAGTAAATATACCATTAAAACCTGGAAAACTTTGCTGATAAGTCACAGCTACATGATGATACAAAGATTAATAGAAATAGGCTAAATTAAGATGTAAGAGTTATCCAGTAAGAAGCTAGACCTAATGTGCTAAGCAGTGTTTTATTTAATACAGTTTCTGTGTGGTTATTTTGGTTCTGGGCGGCTGGGATGAACAAGTGGCCTCCTTCGAACACTGCCTGTCTCTGCCTTTGGAGTGGTGGGATTAAAGATGTATGCCTCCTTAAAGCAAGAATACATACTTTTTTTTGGCAAAAGGGATTCTTGATATAAAGTATGAAATTCTTCTTTTAAAAAGACCTTGGTGTTGCTGTGAGAGTTCATTTTTGCTCAGGCATCTGATTTCTTTGAATTTGAAAAATTGAATAAAAAGACTCACAGAAACAATGCTCAGTATTTATTTCTTGGGTAGTAAGCCAACTCTCTTTCCATTTTCTCCCTACTCTCCTCTCCTTTTATTATATATGTATTGATTTATCCCACATCAGGACAGCAACACTGGCGTTGTCCCCACTGGTTTATTCATCCATTCTTGGAAGGAAAAGTGAAGATTAGGAAAGAGATAGACAAGAGAAAATTGTTAGAGGAGGGAGTGCATCTAGTATATACTAAGAGTTGCCTCATGGTTATTTCCCATAGGTTTTCTATACCCCAGTCCAAAGAGGAGGAGGACTACAAGAGGCTTCTCCAACAAGAAACAAACAACAAATAAAGTAATAACTTTCCCAATAAGCCAAAGCATCAAGTAACCATACCCTAGGTCAAACACATCCTGTTAGTAACCATACCTTGGATCAAACCTCCTTTCATATAACTTTGAAGAAGCAAAAATAGGTGTGAACTATCTGACCTATAGTCAAGGTTGAACGAATTCACTCCTCATATTGCACACATTTATATCTCAAGGTAAATTTTTTAGCAAGCATGCATGTTATGCTGAGCAATTCCCTTTTGTTCTCAGGGTTCATTATGTGCCAGTCCAACTATGTCTACATTGTAGTGTTATATTGTGAGACAGAGTCCCTCTGGAGATTCCTTCCAACATGTATACTCACCTTTCAATCTCTTCTAAGAATCAATTTTGCATTATTATATACATTATATAAAGATAGTTAGAATTGAAAGAATACACAAGTTCTTGTAGAACTATATGATAGTAGGCATAAGTATCTCTTTCCTTCTTTTTAATGTTCTTAATACACAAATTGGAGATGTGGTAAAAATCTAATGTTCAAT
This sequence comes from Alexandromys fortis, assembly GCF_014885135.2. Lineage (NCBI taxonomy): Eukaryota > Metazoa > Chordata > Mammalia > Rodentia > Cricetidae > Alexandromys > Alexandromys fortis. The sequence goes on from NW_026068152.1 coordinate 1,428,197, forward strand.
GAAGACACAAGGTTTTGGTTTGTGTTTTTAACTTTGATGTAGTCATACAGTGTCACTGAGGGCCCATGAAATTGATAACTCAGTGGGTAAATGTACCTGCTGTTAAGCCTCCTGATATGTTTGATCCTCAGGACTCTCAGGACAAAAGGAAAGAACAGACTCATGCAAGTTGTCTTTATGACATGTACTTCATGATATATGCTTCTGCACTTGCATGAGCACATGCATAAAACAAACAAACAAATAAAAGATGTCATTGAATATCCCTACAATCTGGGAAATATGACTCCATAGTCTTTTTAAATAAACTTATTTATTTATTTTACATCACAGCCACAGTTTCCCTTCTCTCCTCTCCTCCCAGATCCCCCCCCACACACACACACACTCCCTGTTTCTACTCCAAGCCACTCCACTTCAGTTTCTGTTTAGGAAAGGACAGGTTCCCCCATGGGTATCAACAAAATATGGCATACCAAGTTGCATTAAGATTAAGCACTTTCCCATGTAATAAGGCTGGGCAAAGTGACCCAGTATGAGGAGTAGGGTCCCAAAAGTTTTTAAATGAATCAGAGACAGCCCCTATTCTCACTGTTACAAGTCTCACAAAAGGATCAAACTATACAACTATAACACAAATTCAGAGTGGCTAAGTCAGTCCCATGCAAGTTTGATGGTAGTCAGTTCAGTCCCTGTTAGCCCCTACGAAACCAGGATAGTAGATAATGTGTGTTTTCTTGTAGTGTCCAAGTTCCTCTGGCTCTTGCAATTCTTTCACCTCCTCTTCTGCTGGATTCCCTTAGTACTCCATCTAATCTTTTGCTGTAGGTCTGTATGTGTTTCCATCAGTTGCTGGATGAAAACTTTATGATAACAATTGGGCCAGGTACCAACTTAGTCACAGAAGATAGCCAGATCAGGCTAGGTATCTGCTATTGTTTGAAATCTATGCTGGGGGTCAGCGACCTGGTTAAGAGCATATCTTAGACAGCAAACTCCACCAGAATAGGTACAGGGGAGTAACCATGGGGTGAGTGAGCCAAGCGAGAGACCACTGAAGGCCCAGATGTGAATCTGGGTCCTTCAAGGGAGTAGACTTAAGCGAGGAACCCTGTGGGTCTGGGTGTGAGACTAGGACCTCCGAGAAACTAGGCCTGAACCAAGACCTCTGCTGGTCTGGGTGTGAATCTGGGGCCTCTGAGGGAGTAGGTAGGAACCAAAGATCTCTGCAGGTCCAGGCATAAGTATGGGACCTCAGAAGCAGAAGGCCTGAGCCAGGACATCTGTGGGTCTGAGCATCAGTCTGGGATGGCTGAGGAAGTAAACCTGAGCCAGATCCTGTGCAGGTCTTGGTACACCTGAGCCTGGGAACTCCCAGGGAGTAGACTGGAGCCAGCGACCTTTGCAGGACCAACTCCAAGTCAGGGACCTCTGCAGGAGGTGATCCAGACCAGGATCTACAGAAATAGGTTGAAGCCAGTAACTACAAAGGAGGCCTCAGAAAGAAAACTCCAAGGGAACGGAGCAAAGCCCAGGAGGACTGAGTGATCTCCAGGAGCATGAAGTGACCAACAGGGTAACTAGAACTGTGGTACTGACTGTACCATGAGGAACAACTATCTGAGCTTTGGATTCACTGGCACCTAGAAGATTAATCAACAGAATTTCAGACAGCCCCAATCACACCTATTGGAGAAAAGATGAATAGGAAAGGTAAGAACACATGCAACACCACAAAAAGCAACACGGCACCAGTAAAATCTAAAGACCATACAATAGCAAGACTTGAGCAATCAAATACAGATGAATCAGAAGAAAATGACCTAAAAAATAACTTCAGGAGAATGTTTGAAACTCTTAAAGAGGAAATGAGAAATCCCTCAAAAAAATGGAGGAAAGGGCAAACAAAACATGGAAGATATCAGCAAATCCCTTAAAGAAAACCAAGAAAAAGCAATCAAATATATGAAAAAAAACTATTCAATACTTGAAAACTGAAATAGAGACAATAAAGAAAACAGAAGTTGAAGGAATTTTAGAAACAGAAATCATGAGAAAACCATCAAAAGCCACAAACACAAACATGAACAGCAGAATACAAAAACTGGAAGTGCTGAAGATACAAAGAAGAAATAGACTCATCAGTCAAAGAAAACATTAAATCTAACAAAAGCATAGCCCAAAATATACAGAAAATATGGGGGACCATGAAAAGGCCAAACCTAAAAATATTAGGTATAGAAGAACGAGATGAAGTTCAAATCAAAAGCACAGAGGGGTTGGGGGGAGGGTGAGTGGGGATTGGGAGGAGGGGAGGAAGTGGAAATTTTGAATGGTATTATTTATAAAGCAATAAAAACAGCTCAGAAAATATATTTAACAAAATCATAGAAGAAAACTTTCCCAATGTAAAGAAAGATGCAAAGATGCCTATGAAGATACAAGAATCTTACAGAACACCAAATAGACTGGATCCAAAAAACATTTCCACTTGCCACATAATAATCAAAACACTAAACATACAGAGTAAAGAAAGAATGTTAAGAGCTGCAAAGGAAAAGATCAAGTAACATATAAAGGCACACATATCAGAATTACACCTAACTTTTCATTGGAGACAATGAAAGCCAGAAGGTCATGGTCAAATGTTATGCAGACATTAAGCGAACATGGATGCCAGCCCAAACTACTATACCCAGCAAAACTTTCAATCACCATGGAAGGACAAAACAAAATTTTTCACAGACCTTGAAAGAATAGTACTCAACTTCATATGGAAAAGCAAAATCCCCAGGATAGCCAAAACAATCCTGTACAATAAAAAAGAACTTCTGGAGGCATCACAATCCCTGACCTGAAACTCTACTACAGAGCTACAGTACTGAAAACAGCCTGGTATTGGCATAAGAACAGATAGAAGGACCAATGGAATTGAATCAAAGACCCAGATATTAATCCACACACCTTTGAACAACTGATTTTTGACAAAGAAGCAAAAAGAAAGCATATTTAACAAATGGTACAATAACAGAAATACTTTTCAGTCATTAGCTAAAACTAATCAGAAGGCTCTCTACAATGAATTGTTCCTGCTTTATTCAGGTGAAAATATCACTTCATTCATTTCCATGAAAATGTGATCTTTTTGTACTCTGCTTATTTAATGTGACTGAAAAATACAGAATTTTGCATAACGAACATGGCAACTTCACAGAAAACTAAGTGTTATGATCTCAAACCTGTCTTTATTCCTAATTCATGTGGAACTATTTATTATACCAACTCAAATTTAAAAAAAATGTTTGGAGTGACTATTTTATTTAAAAGAGGGTATGCATTGTCCACTATGTTAGGGGAGGCGGCGGTGGGGAAGAGACAGAAATATTTAATAAATAAATAAATAAATAAAAAAGAAGTAAAAAAAAGAGGGTATGCAAATTTTTAAACAAGGGTATGCTGATTATTTAGTAATAGTAAAGTTAACAGTACAATGATATAGTAATAAAAATTAAATGTATATAATAAACTATGTGTGTATATACACATATATGTGTATATATATGCATATATTTCAGTTTTAACAAATGTATTTGTAAATATAACCTTAGTCAACAATGTCTTTGAATAACATAGTTTGCCAGAGAATTGTTTGTATTGTGTCAATCATGTTTTAAATAAACGCTGTTTGGCCAGGAAGGAAGTATATTCAGGGAAACTAGACTGTTGAAATAAGAGCAGTGGGGCTGTGTCCCCAGCACCCCTGCCGCCTGCTAGCTCATGCCCGAAATAACAACACACAAACTGTATTCATTAAACACCGCTTGGCCCATGTCTATCTAGCCTCTTCTCGGCTGACTCTCACACCTGAACTAGCCCATTTCTAATAATTGTTTGTAGCACCCCAAGGTGCGTTTACCGGGAAGATTCTGGCCTACGTCCATCGTGGGTCTGAGCTTCATGCGTCTGCCTCAGAGTGCAGAGCTATCGCGTCTACCCGGGAGAGCTGAGCATGGCGTCTCTGCTCCAGAGAGCAGAGCTGTCGGGTCTCTCCGGAAGCAGAGCAGAGTCTGACCTCACTTCCTCTTCCTCCCAGAATTCTATTCTGTTTACTCCTCCCACCTATGCTTTAACCTATCAAGGCCAGCCAAGCAGTTTCTTTATTGCTCGATGACCTTCCACCATCACTAGACAGGAAGTAGAAATGATACAAAGAGAGCGGGAATTCTGGGAAGGAGGAAGCTGATTCCTCCCACTCCTGCCAAGACCACCTAAGCAGCAGGATGTGATCTGCCCCATTGAAAAAGGTACTGAGCCACATGGATAACACAGATCACAATAATGGGTTAATATAAGCTACAAGACCTAATAAGTAGCCTGACCTAATGGGCCAATAAGCTTTATAACTTATAGAGATCTCTATGTGATTTTCTTTGGGGCTTGCTGGCTGTGGGGAACCAAGCAGGACAGAAACCCCAATGAGAAGGCCCGTTCGTGTTACAGAATGGTGTCCAACATCGTGTTACAATAGTTAATAGAAAATCTTCAATGTTGATGTGCAAACAGATATTCAACTTTTAATAACTGGTTTAAAGTTTATTCTTATGTAAAATATTCTTTAGTTTCCTTTTATGGGATACATCCTGAGAGGACACCACTGATTTATATGGTAAAAATTTAGAGGCAAGATAAAAGCATTAGTAGCTATTAAGAATAGAAATTAAAGACAGTTATGTCAAGTGTTAAACAAACAAGAAAACGTTCACTTTCGAGGACACTAGCATTAACAATTAAAAAGAAAACTTATTAACAGAAGTTGAAAAAGGGAAAAATTGAAATAAATGAATATATAGAATAACATACACGCATGCACTCATAGACAAAGGCATGATTTCTCTCTCTTTCTCTCTCTCTCTCTCTCTCTCTCTCTCTCTCTCTCTCTCTCTCTCTCTCTCTCTCTCTCTCTCTCTCTC
>NW_026068152.1:1433916-1436415 GCF_014885135.2 Alexandromys fortis
TTTTTTTTTTTTTTTTTTTTTTTTTTTTTTTTTTTTTTTTGCTATAGCTCAAAATATTGTGGCATTCAAAATGCCTTGAATATCCCTGAGCAGCAATTTCACATGCTATACATGAGGAAGCCCTCTTTAGTCAGAACTCAGCAAGGTTCCTTTCTGGAAAAGAAAAAAAAAAAAAAAAGATTTCAACCTTTTATTGCCACGGAAAAAACAAGCAATCACAACCAAATTATGTTAACACCTACGTTTCTCAATGACCGGAAACAGATCTATTTTAAAGTTACTGACCAAAGGATTTTAATGGTTCCTTAAGATTGCTACAAAAACGAAGGAAAAAGAAAAAGTTGTACACTGCAAAAAGAAAAAAAAAAAGTAAGCTTGGCGGTGGTGGCACACACCTTTAATGCCAGCACTAGGGAGGCAGAGGCAAGTAGATCTCTGTGAATTTGAGGCCAGCCTGGTGTACAAGAGCTAATTCCAGGACAGGTTCCAATGCTGCAGAAAAATCCTGTCTCAAAAACAAAACAAAACAAAACAAACAAACAAACAAAAAAGACATTTCAGAAATATGACAGTTCCAGGGGCTTATTCGAATCCCTTGCTCTGCAATCTTGAGTGAATTACTATAGCTGTTCACTGAAAAGAATGAGAGGAATGATGTTTTCTGTTAGGTCATAAATGTGAAAAACTATTAATATTTTTATTGAAACTCTAATTCTTGTCTCTAGGGATAGGACAAAATCCCGCATCATTGGCTAGACGTGTTCTAGTTTTCTTTATGTAGTGATATTTTGGGAAACATGATTTGATTAGCAGTCAGTGTCTTTCTGAGCTATGTGCCTACTTGGCTCGAAAATCTAACCTATCGAGACGCCACGGAGAGGCGTGGCGCAGACTCAGTGGAGAGGCGCTGCAGAGAGGCACGACGCAGACCTGCGATGGTCCAAGCATGAAACAGTGAAGCCCACACTGTGAGCAGATCATCCCACTACAGTTGAGCCAAGTGCAAGACACAATCAGGTATAGGCTTTGGGGGACCAGCGCGGCGACAGACACGGCGGAGACCCGTGCAGTGGCAGAAGCAAGCTGCTGGGCAGGCACGCAATAATGAGAGCAGATCGCCCCACTTTAATTAAATCAGAGAGGTAGGCCTTTTGTTGGCAAGGCCACTGGCAAACGGGGAGCCTGTTCCTGTTCCTGAAGACCCTTCTGAGAGGTGAGAGGGTTCTTGGCCCGCAGCAAGAGCCAGGAAACAGAGCGAGGGCATTTTGTAAGCAGAGCCCTTGGCCAGCAGGGAAACCTGATCAGGTTTTAAAAGACCCTGTTGGTTGTAATTCTAATCTTTATACGTGCTATCTGTTCTTATTATATATAGTTTTGTATTGGGGTTGGAACTCTCTTTTTTAGACAAAATGGGGAGGAGATGTGGAACCTCCTTTGAGAGGGTAGACCAGGTTGAGTGTGGCCTTGGGAACCAAGAAGCCTGCAGGACTGCCCGCTTGCTCTCTCACGCCCTGCTCCTTACACCTGGATCTTGGGTTCCATTCCTATTCCTCATTGTGATCTGTGAGTTCTACTCTAATAAAGAACCCCTTATTATACCCTTAAAAAAAAAAAAAAACATTAGATAGGATCGATAGGAGGAGATGGGCAAGCACCAAGGCAAGAATTCACCCAATAATCTGAAAAACAACATGAAAACACCAGAACCTAATGATCTTACAACAGAAAGACTTGAACACCCTAACACAGAAGAAGTGGAAAAAATTGACTTTATGAAAGCAATGGACTCCCTTAAAGAACATGTAAAAAAAACGCCCTTATAGAAATGTATGGGAAGTGTAACAAAAAGTTTGAAGAAATGAGTAAATACATACATGACACCCTGGGAAACCAAGAAAAAAACAATCAAACAGGTAATGGAAACACTTCAAGAATTGAAAACTGAAATGAAGGCAAGGAAGAAAATACAAACTGAGGACCAGCTGGATATGGAAAATCTAGGTCAAAGATCAGAGTCTACAGAAACAACCATAATCAATAGAATACAAGAGATAGAAGAAAGAATCTCAGATTCTGAGGAGACCATAGAGAAAATAAACGCACTGATCAAAGAAAAGAGCAAAGCCAACAAATTCTCATCACAAAGCATGCAGGAAATATTGGACACAATAAAAAGACCAAACCTAAGAATAATATGAATAGAAGAAGGAGAAGAGTCACAGCTCAAAGGCGCAGAAAATATTTTTAACAAAATTATGGAAGAAAACTTTCCCAACATAAAGAAAGATATTCATTGAAATATTCAAAAAGCATACAGAACACCAAACAGACTGGATCAAAGAAAAACATCCCCTCGCCATATAATAATCAAAACACAAAATAGACAGGTTAAAGAAAGAACATTAAGAGCTGCAAAGGAAAAAGGCCAAGTAACTTATAAAGGTAAACCTATCAGACTTACACCTGACTTCTCTATGGAAACCATGAAAGCCAGAAGGT
>NW_026068152.1:1442330-1444092 GCF_014885135.2 Alexandromys fortis
AAAGTAATAGAAGGAAAATCGCAACCCAAGGAATCCAACATTGCCAACACTGCCTACAATAATTCAGGCATCTAGCGACCCTTCACCAGCACATCTCAAAGAAGGGAGACACACAAACTCTACTGCCAAAAACAATAAGAATAACCGGATTAAACAACCACTGGTCATTAATATCACTTAATATTAATGGACTCAATTCACCTATAAAAAGGCACAGGCTAAGAGATTGGATACGAAAACAGGATCAAACATTCTGATGTTTGTAAGAAACATATCTCAACCACAAAGACAGGCATCTACTCAGAGTAAAAGGTTGGGAAAAGGTCTTTCAAGCAAATGGTCCTAACAAAAAAGCAGGTATGGCCATACTAATTTCTAACAAAACTGACTTCAAACCAAAATCAATCAGAAGAGATCGAGATGGACACTTTATACTCATAACAGGAACAATTCATCAGGATGATGTCTCAATCCTGAATATCTACACCCCTAATATAAAAGCACCCACTTATGTAAAGGAAATATTACTAGAACTCAAGGCAGATATTAAACCACACACACTAGTAGTAGGAGACTTCAACACACCTCTCTCTCCAATGGACAGGTCAATCAGACAGAAACCTACTAGAAAATTAAGAGAATTATTGGAGGTAATGAAGCAAATGGACTTAAAAGACATCTATAGAACATTCCACCCAAATAGGAAAGAATATACCTTCTTCTCTGCAGCTCATGGAACCTTCTCGAAAATTGACCACATACTCGGAAACAAAGGAAACCTCCACAGATACAAAAAAAAAAAAAAATCAGTGTCCACCTGTGTCTTATCAGATCACCACGGATTAAAGTTAGAAAGCAACAACAATGCTACCCCTCAAAATCTGACAAACTCATGTGTTGCGGGAGGTCCTTCCGCCCCTCCAATCAATAACTGCTGAGATACCAGCCCATTGGGGCATGGTCTCTCTCTCCCTTTAAAAAAGCGGTTACTTCCTCCGCTTGCTCTCTTCACTTCCTGCTCCACCAGCGACTAGACTCCCTTCCTGGTTGCACAGAGGGCTGTTGTCTGGGACGGGGATCTGTAAGTTTTTTCCTCTTTAAATAAATACCACCCTATTAATCATAATTCCAAACTCGTGTGGCATTGTTCATGACTTACTCCTTCACTCATAGAAATTGAACAGTCAACTACTGAACCACACCTGGGTCAAGGAAGAAATTAAGAAAGAAATTAAAGTCTTCCTTGAATTTAATGAAAATAAAGAGACAACATACTCAAAACTATGGGACACGATGAAAGCAGTGCTAAGAAGAACGTTCATAGCACTAAGTGCCCACTTAAAGAAAACGGAGAATGCATACATTGGGGACTTAACAACACACCTGAAAGCTATAGAAAAAAAAAAGAAGCAGACGTGCCCAGGAGAAATAGAAGACGGGAAATAATAAAACTGAGGGTGGAAATCAACAAAATAGAAACACAGAAAACAGTCCAAAGAATCAATGAAACAAAAAGTTGGTTCTTGGAGAAAATCAACAAGATTGACAAACCCCTATCCAAACTAATTAAACGATAAGAGAGAACATGCAAATAAATAGGATCAGAAATGAAAAGGGAACATAACCACAGACACACAGGAAAGTCAGAGAATCATTAGATCTTACTACAAAAGCCTGTAGGCCACAAAACTGGAAAATGCAAAAGAAATGGACATTTTTTAAATAAGTACCATATACCAAAGCTAAACCAAGACCAGGTGAA